>NC_068360.1:532791-580291 GCF_020536995.1 Dreissena polymorpha | reverse complement strand
TTAACGTTTATTCTTGCACGTTGATGCCATATGATCGGTATGTCCACAATTGCTTTCAGAGCGTATTCTTCAGATTTACTCATATTGAGGTTAAACCTTCTTTTGAGACCCTTAATGATGTCTTTACAGCCTTGATATACGCATCCAACCATTTATCGCGGCCTGCTTTTGGAGTCCATGTTGACGGCGTTTTCTTCCTGTACGGTTTCTCTTGATTAGGATGTCCGTCTCTCTCTTCAGAGTAGAAATATTCTCTGAGTCGCACGCGACGTTCACAAGCGGAGGGGCTTGGTATGGGAGGGGGTATCGCCCTCCCGTTGGTGGGCGTCCGGAAATTTTTCAAATTTTAGCATCAAATGGCGCATTCTGGTGCGTTTTAATGCTTGATATCTGACCTTTTGCACGTCTATAACAGGCATATTCTGAGTGACAAAAGTTTAAACAGACAGACAGACAGACGATGGAGAAGTAATCTCTATATGTCGTAGTTTGTACTTTGTAGAAGGCGACACAACAATAGGGATCATGTGGGTTGAAAGAACGTTCTTCGGGATTTTTTCCGACATTCCGTTTTGGAAATATGAAATTCGTTGGTTGATTTGGAGTAGACATATTGAAAGGACCCATAAAAGTGGTAAAAAACATTAAATAAGTTTTTTTTAGAATTATCGATTTACTTTGAGTTATTACAATTAATTCAGGTATCTTGATGTATCTTTCATTTTGTGATAATTAAGGACTATGGGATATCGGCACTTTTGTTTCATGATATACTTTCTTTTATATTAATAAAAAGAAGCAAAGGCTTAGATCATACCGACAATAAAGATTCCCAGGTTTAACTACTCAAAAATAAAGAGATAATCGTTAAAAAAGAGACCGATCGATTAACAACATAATTGACACGTACATTACCGCGGGCGTGTGATGACAATCAACAATACACGTGTCATAACCGCGAAAGCGTGATTACCTTGATTCGTGGTAAAGATATTTTCAACGGTACGGGTATTGAAATAAAAAAATGAAAACAAGGTCTTTGTCGAAATTTTATTTTTGCCGAAAATATTGGCCCCTGCCGCCCCAGCTCCGACGCCTCTGCGACATAATGTCAATTGGACTCGACCGTACACGTTGAAATCATGCGTGATATCGCCAGATAACGGATGGCCGCGAGATAAAACAAGAGTTCCCATAGTATGTATAGGAAAGGTCTTTCCACGAGCTGTTCGTTAACAGAAATCGGTTATAAACATTCGACCCTGTAATTTGCTGTCGGCTTAGCGCGGTACACAATTCCGCAATAAAATTATATACTTTCCGGGTCGTCATAGTCTCAGGTGCGGAAGGACCTCATTAACGTCCAAATACACACTTGGTCAAAATGCAGATAATTCATTGTCCTATAGGCACATTTCCACTAGTACGTGTACGTGCTTACAATTTAGTATTTGGAGACAATATTTCAGCTCTTCATTATTGTGTCGCAGTGACTATTTTGTAGCTTTTGGTGAGTCATTCCAGGCAATATATACACGACGACGTTCACATTACACGATGAAACATTCATATTCAACCGAAAAGAGTCTTAAAGTCAACGTCATTCTCATGTTCACAATGTCCATAATCATTGTCTGACATTAGTTTGTTTCTAGTGTACTTATATGCCCGATGGGCCTGTTATTAAAATGTACAATGTAAATAATATGTATATATGCTTTTACTGTTTACATGTTCACATGTCACTATAATAAACAATTAACTACCTTCCTTTCTTACCTTCCAGATTTAACATTCAACCACAACAATATTGGTATGCAGGAACCCTATATGAATTTGAAAAGCATGTATAATGTATATGAGTTTTCGGTTACATTGAAAACAGCCTGTACCCGGATAATCAGAACGCAATTCAACGAACGTAAGGCTGTTCCAACATGACGGCGGAAAAAAGATGACAATATTGCTTTTTATTATTTTTTAAGTTGCTTTTATTGTTTAATTTAACGTCATTAGTATAAAAACAATAGAACAATCGTTTTCGTATCTTTTAATGTATTAATGACACAATTCCGCGAACTTACATCATTTCCAAGATTTTTGCGGCAAAAAAGGCTTTAATGTATGTGTGTTTTGTTGTAATATCTGTAGCAATTGGTCGTATAAGTATTTGTTTCAACTTATATGGCGTCGTTACATTGCGTAAACATTGTGTTGTAACATAGAATACTAGTATTTATATGAATTGAAAATAAACGTGAAATTACATGTGTTAGACTTTTAGGCATGTAGGCGTTATATAACTTTAATTTACGCACTTTTTATTCATCATAATGTTCGCATTTTAAGAAAATCCGGTTTTGAAAATTCTATAAATTTTAAGTTTAGTTCGCCATTGCTCGTTAATAATGCATATCAGAATAACTTAGTTTTAATAATTTCGTCACTCAACGTTTCGTTTTTGGTGACTACCGGTGTGCGGCATTAACAAATATGAATAAATATAGAAGATTTAATAACTTGAACACCCCACCCCTAATATTATGCGCCATATGCTTTTTACATCTAAGACCAGGCCCCGTGTTCACAAAACATTTTTTGCAATCGAAAATCGATTTTGCTTGTCATTGAAACTGGATTTCCATTGTAGTTGATAGGCAAAAATGAAAATCAATGTCAGTTAAAATCGATTTTCGATTGCAAAATCGTTTTGTGAACACGGGGCCAATATTCAAAATAAATCCTGCTAATTTTTAAATGTTACTGCATATATTTCGATTGCCTGTTTGAAGCATCCTGGTGTTCATGCAAAGTAAACTATGATCGCTCTTGAGTTAACCTGTCAATACAAATTTTTGAGA
Source organism: Dreissena polymorpha (assembly GCF_020536995.1). Lineage (NCBI taxonomy): Eukaryota > Metazoa > Mollusca > Bivalvia > Myida > Dreissenidae > Dreissena > Dreissena polymorpha. The sequence continues at coordinate 577,430 of NC_068360.1, read as the reverse complement.
AAACCTTATATATATATATATATATATATATATATATATATATATATATATATATATATATATATATATATATATATATATATATATATGTAAAATTGTACATACAAACAACCGTGTCAATCTGAAACAATCAGACATTTGCATATTAAGCTTTCAATAACATTTTTATTATTGATAATGCATCTGCAGGATTTATACCGAGTTTGACGGAATATCAGTAGATCATCCTGTGCGCAAGGCTAATATATCGAAAAATCAGCCGTTGGCCGCGATTTTGAACACCTGTTATTATTTTCCCCACTTACGCCATACCAGTTACTAGCGTTTGATCTACCTCCAGCAAACTAGGTAAAACAAACATACTTAATTCAATAAGAAGTTATTCTGCCATTGTTATACTGTGTGGTGTGTGTGGTATGAGCAATCGATAAAACAATTAAGTGATTAGCAGTTTATATTTTTTTTAAGCAACGTTTCGAAAGTCTGGTGTGAAACAACAGCATAGAGTCATTCGAAATTTATTAAATAATAGTTAAAAGTATATCACAATATCCCGGGGGAGGCGGAGCTACGGTGTGAATGTCGATAGCTCTACTCCTTTCAAGTTGCCTCCTCTCGCCTCAGCCATTACCAGCAGGGCGACATCTCGGCACCTTGGCTCAGTTTGAATTATTCGTAAATTATATTTTGATTAAAATAGTCTTTTAAAATCCAGCATACAATACATACAATACATTTGTACTTTAGCATCATGCAAGTTATGTAAACGGTAAAGTAAACATACCTTAGTATGAAAAGTTTTAATTATTTACTGTATACATGTATATCCTAGACATATGCTATTTCGGGAAAAGAGTATGTGTTTACATGCATATTAACCAAAACATTGCTTTTACAACACGCGGTTAGCGTTTAAATGGCTCATAAACTGTGAAGCGTCAAAATGACATCAACAATATAAAAATTACCGTCATTTAAACTTGCCAAAGTTTTTAATGTTAGCAAACACATTTGAACATTATATTATGTATTGAGACGTTTATATAATTATTCGCAAGTTTATTTATATAACATCGGTTAACATGGATGTGGGTTACGATCAAGATAAAGGCTTGACAGTCATGCTAATAATTATATATATATATATATATATATATATATATATATATATATATATATATATATATATATATATATATATATATATATATATATATATATATATATATATATACAGAAAGTGCACATAATCAAAGCTTGGCTTAATAATTCTTTTTCAAACAAATTCATTTCCAAATCCAACTAGTATCAAGTTATTGGCTTTATACGAACATCTTATTACACTATATCCATGTTTAAGCGTTACGATTTAACACAGATTTTATCCCATTTTCAACGCGACATTGACGGTATAACACCTTATGGAATATACTAGCCTGTATTCAACACTGTGAGATATACCTATCACGTGCACGGACTACTTTTTACTTTACCACTGAATGATTTTTCAAAATTAATAAAGTCGAGAAATCTTTAGCTTCAAAATTATACGACCTTCAACATTTAAATCTAGTCATATGACATAATTATTCGCCATCCGTATAATGAATCAGCTGATTGATGGCGTCATAAAATGACTCTTATTTCCCAAAAAAATTTGACGATTTATTATAAACGCGACTTATTTCACATGTACATGTACTGTATATCGACATACGGTATTTGAATTGTCAATTGATCACATTTTTCTTATTTCGTGTAATGTGCATTGTTTATAATCCATGCATATACTTGTTGGGAATTGGTACATGTTACGACGCTTTTGCGCCATTGCGCGGAACGTCACGTTACGTTAACGTCATAACTGTGAGTTCGTTGTTTATATACATTGAGATTTGAAATAGATTCAGAACTAGACACAACGTTTTCTTCCTTTTATACGATCACAAGACATGTTGGTGCCGTGACAAACTAGTAAATAGTCGAAATATGCAGCTGAACAAGCTCATTGCGATGCGCGACGGTCATCGTCGCCTTATATCCAGAGAATTAGAGAGATTCGACTCAACCGAGTTAACGACATCAGAGTACGAGAGATTACTTCACTTGATTATGGAGGAGGCAGAAGAAGTGAGAACCCTCAACGATAAGATCTTCAACCATAACGATATCGAAGATTTATCGTCGGAACTTGTCGAGGGAAAATCATATTCATTCGACCTAGAGTTAAAGATACAAAGACTTAGCAGATAATCTGAATAAACGTATCGGAAACAAAGAAGAAATTACATCGAACGTTTCGCAAGACAAAAACAACAGTGGGCAACCGGAACCCGATAGAGAAATTGTTTGCGCATTAGACGAAATACAGCCGGGTCTTCCGGAATTGAATCGACACACACTTGAGGTATCTCCCACGAAGAAGATGACCAACCAGCGTGTTTCATTTCAAAAGTTGCCAAAACTATCTCTGCCGTCGTTCCACGGGGATATTGTAGAGTGGCAGACGTTCTAGGACAGTTTCGAATGTTCTGTACACCAAAACCAGGCATTATCAGACGTGCAGAAATTTGCATATCTTCGTGCATTAGTTCACGGCACAGCGAGTTCATGTATAGCGGGATTCCAGTTAACAAACGTGAACTATATGAAAGCTATCGAGCTACTAAAACAACGATTCGGACAGCCAGAAAAGATAGTAGAGGCGCTGATGCAATCGCTGATCCAATTAGATCCACCAAAGAACACTCCTGATAGTCTTCAAGCATTTTATGATAGACTAGAGACCAGCATAAGAGGATTAGAATCACTAGAAGAGTGCCAAGAGACATATGGGAATCTGTTGGTACCTATCATTAGAGACAAGTTACCGACCGCAGTACGTCAAAGTATGGCACGTGATCATGGGACCAATTGATGGAAGCTTCCCGACCTAAGATGTGCCATCGAGAAAGAGATTGCCATCATGCGAGAAGGCGACACACGGGAACTTCCGGTTTACGGCGCACATATGCCGACTGCGTCATTCCATACCGGAAGTAGAGGTCCGAGGAAAAAACTCATGCCGTCAAGATCAAACGAAGACATTAAACATCGGAAGGTGACCTGCCATTTCTGCGATGGAGAACATTTTGCAACAAATTGAAACAAGACAACCAACGACAGGGTTCAAATTGTTAAACAGAAGAAATTCAACTGTCTGTCAAACTCACACCAAGTAGCATTGTGTAAATCCCACAACAGATGTCGCAACTGTCAGCGAAAACATCGTACCGCCATCTGTGAGCAGAGGAATACGCACTCTTCCCTGAATGCTGATGCCTCTCCATTCCAAGGCAGCGCTACGGCACATACAATTCTTCATTCTTTCACACAGGCAAGATCTAATGTTCTCCTGAAGACCGCCGTTGGCAAAGTAAGTTCCGAAAACTGTATTATTGAAGCAAATATCTTGTGCGATGAAGGTGCTCAGAGATCTTTTATCACAGAGAAACTTGCGAATGAATTGAATGTTAAAGAAACTGGTACAGAGACAATCTACTTAGCAGCATTTGGTCATTCATCTCAAAATGTACAGATAATGAAAACCGCCACAGTGCACGTTATCACTGACCGGAAGGAGCGGATCCCGATTGACGTCCTAATTACGCCTACCATAGCCGTCCCGCTTCCGAACTTACCAAAAAAACATCACGTCCCTATCATTCCTTCGAGGTTTAAAATTAGCACACCCAGTTACTGCTTATGAAACGTTTGATATTGCAATGCTGATTGGTGCAGATCCTTACTGGAAGATAGTTCAGAATCACGTTGTCAGAGGCAACGGACATACGGCAGTACAGTCGAAACTTGGATATCTTCTTTCTGGCCCACTGCCAAATACAAGCGCAGGGACAATGCATCATATGCTGAACGTTATGACGTCACCTTTGATCACCGTTGACATCGAGCGATTTCGGAAATTAGAGTCCATAGGCAACACGCCGGAAGTGGACTTCCGGTCCGAAAGAACTTCAGACATATATGGATACCTGCATATATTACAAGGATAACCAATACAGTGTTAAACTGCCCTTGAAAAAAGACCACCCACTATTACCAACGAATTACGATGCAGCCGTCAGTCGTACGCAGTACATGATAAAACGTCTACGAACAGACCCGTACATGTTCCAGAAATACGACGATATTATAAATGAACCGCGAGAACGTGGATTTATAGAAGCCGTTGACTACCATACGTAATCGACTGTGATCACGGAAATAGAAGCTGTTATAGATGATCGACCTCTGACCTACATCAGTACCGCGCAGAGTGACTTGCAGCCGCTGACCCCTTCTTTTCTTGTTTCCGGTCGACGAATCACAGTGCTACCCTACAGCCGTGACGTGGATTTGGATTCTCAAAATATCGTCACCAGAGAGAATATTTCCAAACGAGCGCGAATGCAGCAAAAACTCATCGACGATTTCCGCTGCAGATGGAGAAGAGAATACCTCACAGCTTTACGCGAAAACCAGCGGATTTCCGGGCGTAATGAACAGACGATTAAAGTCGGCGACATCGTCATGGTAAACGATGAAGGTCCACGGTCACGATGGAAATTGGCAAGGGTCGAGGCGCTCATCCAAGGCAACGATGGACGAGTACGAACCGCAAACATTCGGACTGACGGGGGAATTACGAATCGCCAAATTACCAAACTATATCCATTGGAGGTCGGAGACGAAACAGTGTCATAAATTGAATGATAAATGTTGTAGCAAAAGACAATAATCATGCTAAGAACATTTTGTTTTAAAATGTATTTTCGTTCCAGATATAACATTAATGTTGAATTTATACAATTATTTGTTTCATGAATCGATATTTTAAGTGCATATTCACGTATTTCTATATGTTTATTCACATTTTGCGGCGGCCCCGAGTATGTTTGGAATTTGTACATGTTACGACGCTTTCGCGCCATTGCGCGGAACGTCGCGTTACGTTAACGTCATAACTGTGAGTTCGTTGTTTATATACATTGAGATTTGAAATAGATTCAGAACTAGACACAACGTTATCTTCCTTTAATACGATCACAAGACAATACTTTTGACATTTAAGAATGTACAACAAGCCATACAAATATCGAACAATTCATAAATAATCTGCAATATTTGCTATCCGATTTAATTCACTTTAAGCATAGAGCTGTGTAAACTATAAGATGGTAAAAATAGCACCACACTGGAATTCGGAACTTCCCATTTTGTACACGGGTATTATCCACTGATTTATCTGTTGTGTAATGGAATGTGTTCCATTCTTTCTGTATTTATATATTAAATTATTTTTTTGTACACAATAAGGGCATTTATCATAGACAAATAACATTGTGCAAGTTTAAACATAATTATGTTTGTATGCAGAAATCTGCAAATGCATCCGAGTTTACCAACGGCTATTATTTGATAAACTGCTCCGCTTCATTTTAACATCAGTAATGTACGTAGAGTACATGACGTAGCGTGTGACGAATAAGAAAGTTTATCGAGTTCATAAATTCATTTGAAAATAGTGATAGGATGGCATGAGGGTCTTTATTTAACTATGCTAAAATAATTATTAAAGACCCTAGATGCAAAATCGCCAATTATTGAGTTAAATGGATTACTAGATGGATTTTAAAGGATGATTAAAGGTAAGATACATGTACTAGTTCGAACGTGTTTTGGTTTTTGTTTGTACTTTTGTCGTTCCCTGTTCTCGGGGAAATGATTTTAACATGGGGGCCATTGATGCAGTGGATCACACACGGCATACCCATAACATTATATAATAAACACGTTCTGCGCGTCCTTAAATTCGGAAAACGTATGCTCTGCATATTAAATCAAATAAAGTGTCAGTCGCTGCATTTGTCTGTTTACTCGTCGATAGTGTACATGTAGAATCTATGTTGACATCGACATCATATTGTCAAGAGCAATCGCCACCATATTGGATTTTTATCATTTTCTTTCGAAAATAAAATGAATTATAGTAAAGTAAAATCTTCTTTTTGCGGTCGTAATGTGTTACAATTCGCATGCTGCGTAAAATTGAATCGAGGCATATGGTGATATTTTTACTAGTTTTACAGTTTGTGTGGGGATTTTTTAAAGACTATTTTGCGTACCAGAACAAATACATTTATATCACTACGCATGGTTACATTCGTTAGATTTAAAGCGATTTTTAAGAATGAATTAAAATAACTGTTAGGCTAAAGTTATTAGATCTAGTTATGTTAAATGTCACGTTGAAAAAAATCAAATGGGATAAATAGAATACTAGGATTAGCGTTGAATACAGCGAAGTTTATTTTGCTCGGCTCGAACACCGAAAGCGCTCGCCAAGGCTCGCGCTCCCGGCGTTCTAAGCCTCGCAACATAAACTTCTTTGTATTCAACGCTAACCTAGTATTCTCTATATACAACATATACACGGTTTGAATGACACGTGTTTAAGTGTGTGAACGTTTAAATTAATTATAAAAATTAAGGACTGTCTATTAAATGAGTAAATGATACAGTACATCACTAGGATGTCCTTTATTGGTAGGTATTTTGCTTTAAGATGTATTAGTTTTGGATTTGATAATAGGAAATCATCCGGTGTCGCTAGCCTGGTACCAAGCTCGACTCTGAAAGTACGACTTGCACAAAGCAAAATAATATCGGTACGCGATGGTGTACTTGCAGCAAGAAATTTCGAAAAAAAAACAGGCGTACAAATCACACAACAAATCGCATCACAAATCGCAAAGCCTTGTTAAAGGTAATATACGTTAAATGCATTGAAGTAAGTTTATGTCAACATGCGTCCGGATAATGCTTACATCAAGGCGACCGGAAGTGAAGTGTATGCTGGACATGACAATCCAGTGGGCATTTCTGATCGATTACTGTTTTTCACATTTTTATTGTTTTACATATATTTTTACCAAACTTTGAAAGATAGTGTCAGTGGAAACATAAAATGTGTCAGTCTCGTTTAAACTTCTATTGAAGTTTAAACGAGAATGACGCATATTATGCTTAGGTTTAAATCAGTTGGTAACACTTTATTACTATCTTGTATCTATGTATCTTTGAATATTTAAATATACTACTTAACATTAAGTCAGCCAAAAGTAACTATATATAACTGTTGAATCTTCTTAAATAACGTATTCCAATCCAAATTACTGTGGAAGTCTTATAGACAGATTGATATGTGTACAATCAATAGATGTTTATATAGTTCATTATTTACAAGATAAGCATTGATGCAAAGCATCAAAGGGCGTCGGGAATTTCAGTGTAAAAGGCACCCAATGAAGTTACATGGAACGATTTTCTTTCTACTGTAAATATTAATATATTTGCCGATTATTTAAAACAAATTAGAAAAAGATACTGTTTTAACCATTATCTATGATTTTGTGTTTAAAACCCCAAATAACCATTATTTATGATGTTGTGTTATAACCCCAAATAACCATTATCTATGAATATTTCATAGTTCATTTTATTTACGTTGGTGTCCTTTTTTACTGGTATCCGTGTGCAGTTTTCATTAATGGAACAGAACTGTGGATGTTTTAACAAATCTGCTTCATCATGTAAGCGAAATTTCATATTTTTCTCAACTTCAAGGGGAGATGATTCTGAACTTTGAAAAAAAAAATGAATGAAAATCTTAAATTGTATAACGAAGCTGCATTTCACAATACTTTGAAATTCAGTAAAAGATCGTAATAGATTTATTGCTCCGATATTCATCATGTTCAATAGGGTTCTAGTAATACTGATATAAAAACACTAAACAAGTTTGGAGAGATTCAGACGAAAGTTGGGAAACCTTTTAAACAAGTGGAAATTGTTATTTGTCAAATTTATACCAAAAAAATATTCTGGACTTATTGTAAAACTGCTCATTGATATGAAGACACTGTAAGTTTGGAAAGAATCTGATGAAAAATGTTGACATAATCACCTAACCAAGCAGTATTTCACTTTTATTTTTAAATTCAAAGATACATCATTCTGGACTTATGGTCCGATATTGCTCATATAGAGTTTGGGTTGGGTCCTTATTGATAAAAAAAACTGTGAAAGTTTTGGAACAATCGGATGAAAATTTTGGACTTCGAAAAAGGATTTCAATTTTTCTCAAATTCTAAGGAAGATAACTATGGACGTACTGGTCGGATAATGCTAAAGGGCCCATACCACCTTGGTAGTAATACGTATCGCGCTTCGCGCTCTATATGTGGTTCTTAAAAAAACGACTCTAGGGAAACGGGTTGCTGGGACACAGCTCCTCCTTGATAAGCGGCTGCTTCCTTTATCGCAACTCATTGTTACAATAATGCGTGTCGCGCTTCGCGCTTTATATGTGGTAGGGATAGGCCTATGATAGACAACCATAAAATACATGGATAATAGATGTTTTGTTTGCATTAATATGTTAATTTAAAACACGTGTATTTTTTATAAGATATTTAGTTTAGTTTAAACCTATTTATTTTAGGTCGATTGTATCGAAAGCCTAAGGCTTATATAAACGCTCTCGAGTACGTTTCCTGGGCCTAGAATCAGTACTTGGTGTATTTTAGGGGAGATTTAGAGGACGCTCCCACGGTGGGGATCGAATCCGTGACCTCCCAGTCGCTAGGCGGACACCATATCCATTACACCACGGCGACTAAGATATTTAAGTGATGTAAGGAATTTTAATAAACGTTGTCACCACGTTGTATCCATTATTTTTATTAAAAATGTCCAATTGTAGTCAAATGGATTTTAAAATGTCTACATGACATCAAGCTTTATTATATTAATTAACCTGACTTAAACAATTGGCAGCCGCCGAACTGTTCCGTTCGTGCCGGATCCCGGGATTGAACCGGGGGCCTTAGATGACTGTTGCGTAAACAACTTCAGTCTAACGCTCTCCCAACTGAGCTATTCCGGCTGACATTCATTTATGTACTGCTATTTGGTGAAGTTGTGTACAGCGATCGTTATTATATGTCTATTAATAAACTAATACATTGTACTTTTTCGTACCACTACGCCTTCCAATAAACTTGCTTGCGCGATAGGTTGTCGAATATCGTACTACATTGATTCTCCGCTAAATAAGCTAGGAAAACCACAAAATAAATATATTATGATTATGTTTTGTTTTTATACAAAGCATCATGTGTTTTTATACAAAACCAGAAAGTTTCGCGTATTTGCCCAGTCCCTGTGATTTTTCCCCCGTGATCAGTTGTGGATCAGTTATTAATTTAAACTATGAACTTTGCATTATTGGCAATAAATGTTGTAATAAATGCAATTGGCACAAATGCAGTACTTATTTACACTAATTTACACAAAAAATCACCATTATGCAAGATATTCTTAAAACAAAAATATATACATTGATCCGTAAAAAACTTCTCCTCCCATAAGCGAAAAAAATGCATTACATACTAGTCGCCGCCCTCCAGGGCGACGCCAATGACATAAAATGTGCAGTCATTATAGAGTCGAGAACTTTTGGAATCAATTCATTTCTCTACATCGAGTTTAAGACAGAGGGAACAAACATAAGATTCCCTAGTAAAGTATCGAGCTTTTCATAAAGAATATTTTTGTATTATGTTGCACCGCTATAGATATGTCGTTAACACGTAAATCAATTCCTGTTGCTACAAACGAGAAGAAAATAACAATGCCGTACTCTAAAATAGAATTCAATTAATCCTGTACTAATTGTTAAAAGCGACTAGCTCTTAATATAATGTGTACCTGTGCCGTTTTAGATAAGCAAAACCACATATAGAGTAAAGGAATAAAAAGAAACATCCCCATCCCTTCAACAATATCTATTTTTCATCAGACGAACGTTGTTATAATTCAATAAACCATGAATGTTTACAAATAAATGTTATAAGTATTTAGGTATCTTAGAATTGCAATCACAATTCGTGTGAGTAATGCCCACACAAAATGATGCACAAATAGTTGCATTTAATCCTCATGGGCTCCTCGTGTCTTTATACAACTTATGTGGTATTAAACATGAACAAACTTTTTTATGTGTGACCTAAACTTTTGTATGCGTGCAATAAGTACACCGTTTTGAATGTCTGCTGCTGTAAACGCTTTCTATATTGTAAGGGAAGTTATTCAAAACTGGGTCTCATTAAAAGGAAGCCCTGACTTGTCTCCCGTTTATTGGTTGTGGAGGCCGGAAGTTGTCCTGCATTGCATTGCCGTCTGAATCAATGAGACTCCGAAGAGCGTCCAACTGAAAGACAGATTAAAGGGTGTTTTCTCTAGAGATAAACAGTAAATTAAATGACTCTCTGTAATGTTGGAAAAGCAATGCAAATACATGTTTGATGTGACCATTTGTTAATTATAACAATGTGCAGTACAAGTTGCAGATACCATCTGTTATTGATCCTTTCAATTTAAAAAACTAGAGATTAAATCAGAAACGAATTTTTGAATGTTTCTGTACATGGGCGTTTATTTAAAGAAAAACCGACTACCCCAGTCAGATCGTATTATAATATGTATATATGTGTAAATGGATCAAAACAGGAGATGACAGTTTGCGAAATGCTATGCAACTTGATACGTTAATTGAAAGCGACTCTTGAACCCGGTTTGTACACTGTGATCAAATCGAAAAATTCTTAATTTCTTGTGAATTTCATGGTAATGTTACATCGGTCTGCTATAACCTTTACAACGGCGTTTTTCGCCATCCGTAATATCTTTAGATGTGAATTAATTTTTATTGATGTTTATGTTAAGTTTTGGAGGACCTGAGGCTGCATTATTTGAGGACGCGGGTCGTGCAAGCACTTCTACATACACGAGTATTACCCTATTCCTACTAACTTTGTAACCTACTTTTAAATAATTCCTTCAAATACAGCGTAAATATCAATACTTGGCTATGAGAGAATTCTACGGGTTCTTTGAAGACAATCCATTGGACACTTTCAAACAAGGGCGGGGTTGTGAGAGAGCCCTCGTACGTCCAGTAGGCGCTGATGTCACCTACAATAGCGACATAACGTCACGTATGAGAAACAACGTTATTTTATTAAGACGGACGTACACCGCACAGATCATACTACCGATATTAATTTATTTTCCAATTATATCAATGTTTGTACAGCCAGTAATAGGAGCTGAAATATGATGTAAACACAAATACGATTATTATAATAGAAAAAAATAGGAACACAATATTTCTGCTACGAGACAATGGAGGCAAGGGATAGGAGTAAGAAAAGAAAACGAAGACAAATAACACAGGATAAAGGCGATGCATATGCAAAAGAACTATTTCGTACAGATGGTAGACGACGAATAGGAAAGAGAATAAAGAATAAAATAGTAAAAATTAAGGAAGAGAAAGAAACAAATACAGAGAAGAGGTAAAAAAACATCATGTGGTGAACACATCCTATGTTTAAAACGCCTGATACTTGCGTCGTCTGCACACCTGGAAGCAGGTCGGTAGGGTCCAGGGAGCTGGGGATGGTGTCCTCGCTATGAGCTTGGATCAACCCGCCTAAGTTGTCCGACACGACGGAGAAGAAGGGATTCTCTATGCCGGACTGTTATAACGAGGAGAAAGCTTCAATTAACAGCGGCATGCTATAAACATGTGTGAATTTTCGAAAACCGCATGAAACATAATTACACCATCAATACAATTCTACGTTTTATCATTTTTTGGGGTAATAACTTTATTTATAAATACACAAAACAAACACACACGTATATCGAATTTTTGTCGGGTCTGTCCCGGTTTATGGAATGCAACATTTCACATCCCTAGCAAAGTTATTGGTCTTACAAATGACACAGCATGAGTAAGGTAACTATTGTAATCAAATATACACTTGCAAACTGAATTCACAGATAAAAACGCGCTATAAATTCCGGCATATACACCGGCTTATCGTGCGCTATGTGCTACCTTGATCATAACCCCGAGAACGGCAAGTCCGTCACTCTTGTCAACAGCCTCCGCGAAGCTGTCATACTTAGTGTTCCAGTGGACGAGGTGAAGCTGCAATGGAGAACAGGAGGATTGACGGACATAGTGTACGAGAAACATGCAAACTCCACGAAACTATGATTTTCCGTTTAAGTTAACACTTGAATCAAATAGTTGTGCAATTCCAAGCCAGGTCCGAATATAAGCTAAACACAGAATCAATTTCAGCGTAATGTATCAAAACTAAAAACATTTGTTGTTTTTTTTTGTTTAAATAACCGTGACCCTGTCCTTGTCCCAACTGAATATAAATGCATCCAGAAGCTCAAGCTGGAAGTAAGTTACAAAAACACAAAATTTCAAAACAATAATCAGCTTTCATCTCCACCAATTAAAAAAAGCAACAACAACAAACCCACCTCAATTCATTAAGCGGAAACCTGAACATTTCTATTGATTCAATCTGTATACGTTCCAGCTCGGTAGGTCTTGCTAAGTAGGAACCGCTTTTCTAATTTTAGTAAAAGTGACTTTGACAATAGCGAGACTCGCCCAAAATTAACTCCCTGCATATATGAATGTAAACCTGGCACATATAAACAAATTTCAAAGTTTATGAACTCCATTTTAACTAACCTAATTTAGCGGATATTACTATTTTATTTTGAGTTATAATGGCATTGACTTTGACTGTAAATGTCCATGCAGATATTTGACTGGAAACCGCATGTTTTTGTGTTCTTTTATTTTTTGTAACAGTGACATTTGACCTTAAACAAACTTGTCCTAAATACAATTATGAGGTATTTCATTAGGATAGGTTGCTCAAAATAAAATTGCATTAAAATTGGTCTACGAAATTACAGTTATTGACCGCAACTCGACTAATTGACGACATCAACTAATCGAAAAACACCTTGCTAAAATATCACGCAACTGACAATAAGCATGATTATACAAACAGGGAAAAAGGCAAATCATTTAAATGTAGTAAAATCCACGAAAAGCATACAGAGAGTAATTAAACAAAAAAGTTGTTGGTTTGTTTTTCGTATGATAACAGTAGCATTTTTGAAAAAGTTTCAATCCAAATAATGTTTCAAGAGTCGTGCCCGAGATATGTGGGCGAATACATAAATACTGATTTTAATTCTTTTTCTTTGTTGTTTATTAACATAGTCATGGTTTCGGATTATTAATCATATTGTAACATCACAGTAATATGTTTTGTTTTTAAATATGCTTTATCACGTTACATATATTTTTATTTCTTATACGTATATATCGAAGATTGTTCAAAACAACCGGTTTCACATGTGTACCTCAGCTGCGAACTGCTCCCCGTCAATCGTATGCTCCGATCCCCGGGTGTCATGTGATCCCCAGTGCAGGTGGAACTGCTCCAGCCTGAATTGCTGGTTGCCAAGGGGACCACCGGTCAAATCTGGGGTAAGAAGGTAGGGCAATTAGGAATATCAATAGGGTAAAAATGATATCAAAATTTGCATTGTTCATATAACACTTCATGCGTGTCATGTAATAATATAACATGTGTATTTAAATACGAATATATGTACACCTATCAAAAACCAAAAAAGAAATGACTCCACTGAAATTTAGTTAAGCATTCGCCATATAAGATGGACACGTTAAACATGGCTACGCACTTACATCCAAGCTGGGTGATTTGACACTGTAAGTTGTGTCCGTTGTTCTTCAGCGTGACATCGTCTTCCGCTTGGTAGGAGACCTCAAGGTGAATGTCCGTGAGAGCATCGTCGTACTCCGCCTCAAACGAATCGATATTGATCGGCGATTGTCTGATGCCAGATCGGGCGATCGGAAAATGCTTGTACCAGGTATAGGGCCCTGAGTTAAAATGTTTATTGGAGATTGAGTGATTAAACATGTAGAATTCCGCGAACATGTGCTGCCAGATTAAAAGTAACATTTATTTTGCAGGAAGAAATATTAGAACGGGACGTTTTATATGACAATTAAATCATAAGCAAGTCAGATTGAAATCATTTTAAAGAATATTGTGTACACACTCAAACGATATACACATGTAAAGAAGGGATTAACAACTTAAGAAAACATGAACTGTGTGTATTACACAGATCATACAGTTACATGAATCGTGTCTTTAAGACATTAATGTAAGAAAACATACCATTTTCCTCTGTGTATCCCCATTCTGAAATCATAATAAGATTAAGATTAAGTTTCAATCTCGAGAAACAATAAACCGTTGTGCAATTCTCATCGTACGTTGACTTACGGATACAATAATAATACAATATATTGATGTTTGATCAGTCCAATATACGTCAGACATCTGTATCCGAAAAACGTTCACCTGCTGTGTACTGAAGTTTAGAGACTTCAATGTCAGAATTGCATCTACATAACACGCTATTCATCAGAGCAGAACAAAATTAATCCGTGCGCCATAGTATCACCGTATACAATATTTCGTAAAATATGGAAGTTCAGAAAGACCATCATATTTGTAATACGATACAGACTTTTTTAAAGAGCTTCACGAAGCTAGTACAGTATTCACTTGAGTTTTTATGTTTCATGCGCTAAACATTTTAGGTAATTAAATGTTTGACAAACACATACCAATATTACCCACTTTTAAGGTAATATATTTTCGATCATTTGAACCATTCTTGAAAACTATTTAATTGGATTTAGTAATACAGTTAATATAATAAATGTGCATTTCTTCCTAAAAACGAAAGAGTTAACCTCTTTAAATGAATTTAAGTAAACACGATTGACTAACCTTGGTGAAATCTATATTTGTGGATAAAAGTAGGTAATATTACTAACCTAGGAGTATATATGTCACGTGAGGACATTACAGGGCTGTGCTTATTACTCTATAACCAGATTGATAAGATTAAATACGTTTATAATATTTGTATCACCTATGTTCTATCGCAAAAAGAACGAACGCTATCAAAGTCACTATGTTCTGACTACAGAATCAAAAACAGATGCAACTTGAAGAACCATTGCAGTATCACGAAAACTGCTGTGGTTTGTACACGTGCTTCTCAACTAGGCGATCCTGGTCCAAATCCCGTTCCCGGCGCATGTGAGTTTGGTTTGATGTCGCCATATCGGGAAGGTGAGGTTTCTCCAGGGTACGCCGGTTTTCCCCCAACAGCACAAGATCACACAGAAATGGAATATCTTTCAGTAAAATACTAAATTGTAACTATAATTCAACATCCCATGGTACCAGGTTTTTTACATTGTAAAACTTAAGTTTATTAAAGTTAAGTTAATAAGTTTGCAATCCCAAGCTAGATCTTCATATAAGATATGTACAAACACAATTTCAGTGCAATACCTTTAAAACTGTTATCTATAGAAAACTACTTAGAATTGTTAAAGACATGTACCAAAAGGTTCAATCTTGTGGTAAGGAATGCTCTTCTTATTCTGATTATTTCAATTACACTATTGATTTACGATAAGGGAGGTGATGTCACCTATTGTGTTTTCATTATTTGTTGAAGATCTAGAGCGGAATTTGTAGTGTAAAATTTATGCAGGCTTTAGAATCGATTATTTAATTTTGAGTTTGTTGTTGTTTGCTGATTATTTGCCTATTATAAGTAAAACTCTGAAGAAACTCTGCAGCATTCAGATCTTTTATTTTTATATTGCTGTATATGAGGTCTAGCTGTAAATACATAAAAAACTAAAATAATGGTTTTCCGGAAACGTAAAGCGTTATGAGCAAACGAAAATTGACCTATTATAGCCAACCAATTGAAGAATTCGATGATTTTGAAATAACTAGACACTAGTTTTAATTACAATGGGAATTTTAAAAAAGCATATCTCAATGGAAAGGCCTTAAACTATTTAATGAACAGAACAGAACAGAACAGACAGTTTATTAAGACTTATACATAGGCACATCGTCTTTAATGCAGATAATTATAAATAAAGTAATGTCACGTATCAGAATACTATAGTAAGGAACCAACTCAATATAATCATGTAAATATGTTAATAAATTTAATGAAACTTCAGAACTAAATTCAATGAAATGAATTTAATGCCACGACTTTGATCTTCCGCCAAAAAAATTGTCAACTATTCGATGCATTTTTGGAACACCTATACTTAACTTTTCGTGCGAAGTTTGGGGTTATATCAAATCAAAAGAACTGGAAATCTTACACATTTGTAAAATATTTATAGAATAAGAAGCAAAGCGTGTTGTGCTGCAGTTAATGGTGAACTGGGCTGATATCCATTGTATATCCACATATACATTTGAATATTTATATATTGCTTAACAATTAAATAAAAAATTGTACAACGGACTTATATTTGCTGCCATTCGGAATCTATGAAATCGATGCAACATATGTATGATATCTCTTACTATATCATACATGTAACGCATGGTATACGCACGATATTCGATTTTTAATTTTAGTGTATTTCCATTTATATAATCGACATGATAGCCGCCCTGATACCTACATATTTTTTAATGCGAGTTTTTTTCCAAACTACTGTCATGTATTACGTTAGATTGTATGTACAGTGCGTATTACTGTATGATCACTTTCTCTTCAAATGACCTTTTGATATGTGTATTATCACATTGTTAATATTGCCGATGTTCTATGTGCAAGTCAAGTACGTATTACTGTATGATCACTTCCTCTTCATATGACCTTTTGATATGTGTTTTATAACATGGTTAAGACTGAAGATGTTCTAAGTACACGTCTTAATAAATTTCTGTTCAGTTCTGTTCATAAAGAACCCACCTTTTGTTGTGCTGATACTATTTATTATATCTTGAACACACAATAACAAGCCACAAATGGCATCCAACATATTTAAATTTTAGGTTTTCGCCTTAAAGAACTTAACATTATTTTTAATAAAACGAGTTCTGAGAATCGTGCAAGATTGTGTTTATCAGACATAAGGGTGAAAGAAGGATTGCGTCGGTGAACATACATCTTTTTCGAAGAGGCTTATTTGAGAATAGCTCAGATAATCACTGTTAATGTTGACGTCTGTTCAACTTAAAAATAAACTTTCTATTTCATCTGTTAGTATAACCGATAGTATTTAATCAATTATTAAAACGTAAGCCTGGTCGATCCAATATCGATGTTTATAGTTGTGGACGTGATTCTTGAAGGCAGCAAAAACACTCGCTACTATGACTATGGAACTATGAAATTCATTTCCGCAAGTGTCTCTATTTGTCTGCGTTTCTTACCAGTCGATGCTGATGTGCCACCCACCGCCAGAACGGCAATTACGAAAACAACGTTCAGCATGGTCACTAAAAACAAATGACATCTGTTATACAAGTAATCTCTTTATTTCAAACTTAACTTAAACAAGAGGGAAACATATAAATAATTGTTAAAATTGTGTTAATCGATTTCATTATAATTACGATAGTAAACACTGATTTAAAATCAAGCTCGAAATAAATCACTGTCGCCAACCGGATCACCGTCAGAATTTGACCTTAAGAGGATGTATATGCTGAAACTGCATGGATTCAGACATTTTTACATTTGGAGAAATTGCCAAAATTGAAAAAGGTTGTTTCATATTCGCACATTTTCGTTTTAGTTGTGATATTTGTGAGGAAACAGTAAAGCTTAACATTTACTATGCTCTAAAGTAGCCATTATATGTATCTGTTGACGATTTAAAAACACGAAAAGTATAAAGCGTTGCAACGCGAAACGAATTAATAATTTGGATAGTTCTGTTGTTGTCGTTATATTTTGTGAAACTACGAGGATTGGTTTTATGAAGTATAAAATACACCTGTCATTGTATCCGGAAGGATGGCCGAGTGGTTTAAATAGGAGACTTTTTACTCCTGGACTCCAGGGGTCAGTGGTTCGAGCCTTGCTGAGGGTTACCTTTTTTCTTTTTTTAATTGGATTCTTGATATTGTACTGGAGCTTTTTATATCCAATGTTAACATTTATCAAAATAAAGTATTTAATGACAAACTTCAAAACATGCAAAAATCTGTGAAACGACCCCTTTAACGTGTTTGTGCTGGACGAAAGCATGCGCCTAAATAATTTATAACATTAACATTTTCAGAAATCGGACCAAAATAAATACCTTTTATTTATATGAATTAACCTAAATTGAGTCTTGTCCATAAGTAGTTGAACACGGTTTGCATGAATCATTTCGATAACGAGTGTGTAACCTCACGAAATCAACACCATGACCACTGTGGATCAGCAGACGGTTTATTGCTTAAATCTGCTTACGGAGGATTCCGGATATGGTCGCTGTATCACGATTGCACCATGAGGCTTAACGATATTTTAAAGTGATATTATGCGCATCTAACAGTATATGCTATGTTTGTAGGTGTCTATCGCAACTGCTGTTTAGTTTTGGTGTGTTCACTTCATATACACTAATATTTGTTAATGCAGCATCAATATACTAAATCAATGTCCCGAAAAGAGAAAAATAATGCATTTGAATATCAACCGTACGACAGACAGCTGACGACAGAAATGATTCGATGTACGATGTGAATAAAAATTTAGTTTTAGTCATGATTCGTTCATACGCCAAAAGAACACTATCTCCGATTTTTATAAAAAGACAGTACCGCTCGGCTTAGAGGACTGTACAGTCATGTAAAATATCGATTATAATGTATATATATTTTTTTAAACAACTGGTAGCAAGATTAGTTGCAGATAATTTGTTATTTACCACATTTTAACTAACTCTTTTGACCTGTTTATTCTTTTCAGCTCAATTCAACAGTAAAAAATGCACATAATAGCACTTTCATGTTAACAAGTCGACTTCAATAGAATAGCGTTATGTGAGCAGAAACTACATCACACGCAAGTGATTTACAAAAAGAAAAAGAATATATCTTAACAGAAAATGATAGAAACTTACATGTTCGGAAATCGGACCAAAATAAATACCTTTTATGTATATTAATTAACCTATATTGAGTCTCGTCCATAAGAAGTTGAACTCGATTTGCATGAATCAGTTCGATAACGAGTGTGTAGCCTCACGGAATCACCACCATGACCACTATTAATCAGCAGACGATTCATTGCTTAAAGCGGGTATATACGGTTTTTATATGTGCTGAATTGTAAAAAATTGATACAAATATGTTATAATAACACACAATATGCAAGAAAAATTATACATTTAAGACGAATTTCATAAAATACAGCAAATACAAATTAGCGCCTCGAGCCGATTGTGACGAAGATAATTCGTAATTATTTTCCTACAATAACCGATGCATTCGTCTTTTTAGTAAGTGTTCGTGTGTCGTATGAATCGATATCGCTGCAGGAATTTCAAATGAACCGTTAAACTAAATTTAGATTCACATCGTACATGCATGATATACATGCTGGCGAATTCGGCTGTACAGCCTTTTTCGATTTCATAATTAAATATCTGGCTTATTCAGCATTTTTCGACACATGTTCTTCTTAACTTTTATTTTAGTTTATATTGAAATATATGTATAATAAGTTTTTTACACATTTTATATTAATTAATAAATATTTGACAAGATCGTATATACCCGCTTTAAATCTACTTGCGGAGGATTACGATTGCACCATGAGGCGTAACGATGTTGTAATATAAACAAGTCTTCTTCAATAGAACAGCGTTATGTAAACAGAAACTACACCACACGCATGGGATTTACAAAAAAATAAAATAATGCATTTAAACGGAAAATGATAGAAACTGACAATTTAAAAATAAACAAACAATGCAATGTGGAAATAATTTAAATATAAAAACAAAATTAATTACAATACAATTTCAAGAGATTATATAAGAGGATTATTTAAAAAAGTCAGTAATGCGTCTTCTTATGAAATCATTAATATAAATTATACTTTATTCGACTCTTGCTTCGTGAGTTTTATTCCAGCGTAGGGAGTTATATATTTTATCAGAAAAAAAGATGATTTGTTGCCATCAATTTTGTTTATATTATATAACTTCTTTGTACGTTGTACTCGTCGTACCGATAAACTTACATTTGAATTACCAAAAATAATTTAATGTAGTCTTTTGTATAACTGGGGAATGCAATAATTACAATATCTTTCAAATTGAATTGATATATCATATTCATTTGTAAAACAAGATTGCGCGGATCGTTTTATGAGGTATTTTATCATGGGGTTTCATTAATTTAAATGGTTCTTATTTTGATATAAGGATTAATTCGTATGTTTAATGATATCTACGGCTTATTTCACACTTTCTGAACGGTTGAGTTTTAATCCCAAAATTGAATCTCGATTACATTTGTATATCAACGTTTTGCTTTTATTTCCCTTTTCTCTCATAAGTTGACTTAAATTTGTTAGTTCTTACAGTTTTACACATTAAATTAAGCAATTGACTGAATAACTTCCAAATAAAAATGTAACAGGTTTCTTTAAATAAAGATACAACGTTAATACTAGAGAATTGTTAATTGTAAAACCTTGAAAGAAGGGAAGAAAAACAAAGATTCGAGTATTCCGAAACCGGTCGAATATTCGGTTTTAAATTCCGGTATGATTATTCGATTTGTTTATATCAATATAATTGAGATTATACATAAAATGGAAGATAGAACAACTTCATAAAATATTTGTGCAGACGAATAAATTGCGTTAGTCAATAATTTGATGAAGCTTTCTTCATTGTTTAGATAATTTACATACATGATGGTATAAGCGTATTTGACAAGTGCTGTGTCCCGCTAAGATGCAGTTTGTCAATCACATAAATCGATGGCTGTTTCAGTGATGTAAATATTTACTATACTGCGTTAATTCTTAAATTTACACTTGTGACAACATTCGGCAGTCGAGCGTCAAATCACACCCTTAATATATAAATTGCACTATGCACTGCATATATTTTATTCGACAATCAATGTGCCCACGCTTTTCGCGCAAATGAAGAGGCGTTGTAAAGTTATTGAATACAATTTACGTGCTTTTTTGCAGAATAGTTGATTTAAAGTATACGTACCGTTCAATTCGAAGTCAATAGATGATTTGTAAGTTTATTCCTGTATATTAATGTCAAACAAATGAATTGTAAAAATAAAATGACAAATCTCAATCCCGTTTTGTCTTGAATAAAGGAATGTGTGTACTATTTAGCAACCATGTCAATCGGCAAAAAATGTAAATATACGAAAAGAAAAAAAAACTTAACCTTTTTTTCGAACGTTGCAAAGGTCGGATATTTGTATCTATAGGCCTAAACAACGCATATATAGAATATTTGAATATATTGTAATAAAAATATACAAATAATCGACTATGATTTCAGGATTGGTACCAATACGTACTAAAAACCAAGTTTATCAATTGCTTAATATTAAAATTTATCTGTAAGTAGGAGTGAAAATAAATACCTTATTTTCTAATCGCGTTTGATTACAAATTCTAATGAATGATGAACAAATAAAGACCAGTTACAAATCTTAATCGAATCAAAAAGAGCCAAAACAATGCAACGTTGACTATAAAACAAACAACGTATATAGTTATAAACGATACAGCCTTAATATTAAAGATGACTTACGTCTGAAAAATTAACGGCAAAGTCTCCTTTTATCTCTGAGTTTATGAACAATCACGAAACTTTCAAACTATCTTATGAGCTATTGCAACAGACGTGAGTAATTTAAACCAGACTGCTTTTATACATGTGATCGGGTAGTCGTGTTCAGCGATACCCAGCAATCTGAAGAAAAACTAAATCGCTCACCTGAACACGGTGTTAAAACAGCGTGAGCACATAGAACAAATAGCTCAGTTGTCAAGTTTTGGGGTATCACTCTCCGGAGCTCGTCAGAACCGGCCCCTGTCCCAAGAAAAGGTTGTGTGAAGTTTTTCCACCCATAGTATGAATGTACACGAGTTGACCTGAACTGATTTTACACAATTTCGTACAATAGTTTTGATAACCGAACCAAAAGCTGACAATATTTGAAGAAAAACATCACATACCGGTGTGTTTACATCCATTAACGTTAAATTTTGAACCACACAAAGTCACGTGTCCCTTCATCCTGTTCTTGTAAGGACTTAATTTCATTAAAATGTTTTTTGGGGAAATTCTGTGCGTTTCGTCATTGGGTGAGCTTGATTTCTTGAAAGAATATGGCTTACTGGAGCTTTTTAATGCATAGTGTTATACAAACACTTTTAAAGGCTCTCAGAAAATATTTGGAATTCTTTGTAAATCATTTAGTTTCGGTTAAAAATCGTCATGAACAGGTCATGCGTCCCCTAATATAAACTATATAGAAAACGGACTCAAACTTATCTCTTTAAACGAATGGACATGATAACACATAAAATGAAACTTAACAAAATATGCGTTTAAACATCTGCAAGATGCAATCACACCACTTTTTGTCTAAACTGCCAGATGACTTGCCTTGCATGGTAAAAAAATCTCGATTACCACATACCATGATATCAACCAACTGTGTTTAGTTAAAACAAAACTCTCACGGGAAGTTAGGGCGATTGGCTTCTTTTACAACATTTCGTCAAAAGCAACTACTTTAAATTCAAAACAATTTTACCTGACATATCTATGGTGTAACCATTAACAACGTTTGGAATGTCTGCGGTTTCAATTTCGACATTTGTCGTGTCGGAATATCTTGCTTGATTTTTTTAACGCATTGGCAGAAGGGTTTTACTTTATCATGTCAATTAAATAATTTTTTATAAGAAAAAAAAACATCCTTCTGGATTTTGGAGTTATTTCATGTATTTATTATATGGCTGTCTAGCAAATTCTTTCAAAACAATATGATCTGTTTATAAACAATGCATTGGTGTGTGTATATTTCAAAGATTATGAGGTCTTTCCGCGCCAAGAACTTCTACCTAATCATTTTACTATACTCACAAAAGGCGGAACGAATTTTCAATAAAAGATGCAATTTCCAGATATATATGTTTTACTGAAGGATTTTATACGTTGGTCTGGTCTTGCGTTCAATCCAACCTGAGTGTTATGGTGACCATCATATTATTATTTTTGGATCTGGTCTTAATAGTAACCCAGCCTGATTGTTATGGCTAGCATCATATTATTATTTGTGGATATGCGTACAAACTGAACATCGTTTCTTTTTATGTCAATATGATACATTGTTACATTGATAAATCCATAATGTAATTTCAAACAGTATTATTATACCTGAAGCTTAAGTGAGCAACCAATAGCCGTTTCGGCACTCTTGCTTTTTTAATTTGCTTAAATTTACTTGTATCCCTATGTTTTTCGGAGAGATATGATATAGCATTTTTACTTTTAACAGTTGAATGCTCCGTTTTAATGTTGGCTTAAAAAGGTTCTTGCAAGATCAGTCATTAATCACCCATCTACCATCTGATACGAACGAATAGCATTGCAAAGTGTTAAGGCAGTGTTGAGGCGTAATTTTACACCCCCGGATTCGCTATCGTACTGTTCACTGATATCACGCAAGCCATTCATGATTAAATAGCTTACTCTATCCTTAACCTAGCATTGAAGCTAACGCCTACGAACGGGTAAAATATATTTTAATTTATTCGGCAAGACTAGCCATAGCAATTGTTATGACGGGTTTCTCTTAATGTATCAAGTGTATTTATGTGCAATAGAAATGCATCGTGAAATCTGAGAAACATTTAAATTTTATGTAAGTCATATTTCATGTATGTGGGCGTTATATTAATAACAGTTACGGATTAAGCTTTAAATGTAATTTTTCATTTTCAAGAAAAACGATTTCGCTAGTTTTACCTATACAAATATGTTTTTATTTCACAATTTCTCGTGAGAACTGCACAAACTAAAATACGTTCGTCGCCCAAGGTCTTGTTGTTGTTGACTGTGTAGAAGAGAGAAATGTGCATTAAAATTAAAGCTTTATTTAAAGGGACCTTTTCACAGATTTTGGCATATATTGAAGTTTGTCATTAAATGCTTTATATTGATAATTGTAAACATTGGATCTAAATAGCTCCATTACAAAAACAATAATAACATTATAGAAAGAAAAAAAGTAACCCACAACAGAACTCTCCTAATTATTCAATCGTTTCGCGTTGCAACGCTTTATAATTTTCAGGTTTTCAAATCGTCAAAAGACTTATATAATGGATATTTTAGAGCATCGTTAATGTTCAGTATTACTGTTTCCTAACAAATAACTACAACAAATATTTGCGAATCTGAAACAATTTTTAAAATTTTGTTAGTTTACCAAAACGTGAAAAGGTCCCTTTAAGTGCACATTCAATCCACGATTGAATAGGTTAATACGTTTCAACGCTCAAGACCTCTCTCTTAACAGCATAAATTCGTTAAATATTTGTTAAACATCATGTTGTTGCTGATGTTAACCTGTTTTAACATCAGGTTGTTGCTGATAAAAACCTTTCTTTAACATAAGGTTGTTGCTGATGTAAATCTTTGTTAAAAATCATAATGTTGCTGATGTAAACCTTTGTTAAGCATCAGGTTGTTGCTTATGTAAACCTTTGTTAAACATCAGGTTAATTCTGATGTAAACCTTTGTTTAACATAAGGTTGTTGGTGATGTAAACCTTGGTTAAACATAAAGTTGTTGCTGATGTAAACCTTCGTTAAACTTCAGGTTGTTGCTGATGTAAACCTTTGTTAAACATCAGGTTGTTGCTGATGTAAAAGTTTGTTAAACATCAGGTTGTTGCTGA
The DNA here is from genome assembly GCF_020536995.1 of Dreissena polymorpha. NCBI lineage: Eukaryota > Metazoa > Mollusca > Bivalvia > Myida > Dreissenidae > Dreissena > Dreissena polymorpha. The sequence goes on along the minus strand of NC_068360.1, from coordinate 552,602 downwards.
TGGAAACCTTTGCTAAACATGAGGTTGTTGCTGATGGTATGCTTATCTATGTTTGCTGTATGTATATTTATGTTAAGTTTCGTTTCAGTTGTAATTATTTTCCGTTATGAAAACACTTGAAATACTTCAAACTCAACGTACACACGCACCAAGAAAAGGTTTATTCAATGTTAAAATAATTAACGAGGAGTCTTTTATAGAAGTCTCTTCTTAGATGCCGAAAAAACCGCATATACCTAATGGGAAGGAAACGCTTGTAGAACAGATTTATGGCAATGTTGTTGTACATTATCAAGATCAACTGTTTTTTTGTATATATGCAAATTATGCTTCCCAAAATGTTCTGTTGATATTTAGCTGTTTTGGTGAATTCAAAGATCAATTGCTTAATATTTTCTCACGTTGTCAGTAAATAAAATGCATTGTCCGGTATGCTTCAATTTCGAATGCTTAAATTAATATGACTTATAGCAAAGTTCTATGCCATGAACATATATTAATATTCAGATTATTTGAGGTGTAGCTTCTTCATTGTGTAATCGCTTTTTTGCGTTACTCCGTAATCATCTTTTTGGGGTACAGCTATGTCTAACTCGGCGGTATCGTCCCTCTTCTCGGCATTTTGCTGCCCATCTTAGTCATGCTTGGATTTCACATGTGTTTATATTTGTTTGTGTATTAACTTCATGGTTGCATGCCTATTTTACGACATTATGAATTAATGGTCAACTGTATCTTAGTCTTTTTTGGTTTCATTTTAAAATAGTAGGCATAATTGTACGATCTTTACATTAGTATTATTTTAATGTCGTCTGTACTTTATTGAAAATATTTCTGATCCACATTAGTGCGGGGTTTATCAAACAATTTTTGTATTTTCTTCATCGTCCAGTGCTTACATATATAGCAAACATCTGAACCATCGATGACTGAACGGAGTTAACAAAACTTTGCCATTGCAATTTTCGGTAGTTTTTTAATTTGAACGCCGAGTTTTTTATTCGGGACGTTTTCGGCATGTTCGGCGAGACATGGGAATAACAAAAGATTTGGAACATTTAGGAGCCCGTTGATATTGACTCTAATGGCCTTCTTCCAAATTTCGAAACATATTATCAACCACGAGCGGTCGCTGTCACTTACGGAATGACAGCAGATTTCTCACAAAAATAGTGAGTGCAAGAGTTCTATCTTAGGTATGCAAAATTCTATTGATTACGTCCTTGTTAGAATAGTGATATGGGCCGGTTCAACACTCTAAACTTATATTGTACTCGATTTTATTTGCATGCTAACCTTGGATTTCAGATTGGAGTTTACATCTCTTCTGAACTCGAGTGTTCAAATCTAGTATATACCACGTTTAGTATATTTTAGTAGATAACCCATGCCTCGTAATACAATAATGATGACTGTGCCTCTACGTAAACTTTCAATTATAAACAGAAAGCATTGCTTCCGCGCAATATTGCACCACCAAGAAGAAAAAACTAGCAGTAGTACAGTTTACACATTAGTTTCGACAAGAGTTATGCAACGTGTTTAAAATTCCAGTGGCCATCGGCAAATGGACAGATGGAGCGTTACGGCCGAACGCTGATCGACGCCAATAGGTGTCCGTGAGTTGAATAAGCCGGCGGGTTTGATGTTTCCGCACAGGGGTAAGCACATGGTTAACGTCCTTGATACCGCAATCGTCAAATGGACGTGCAAAAAGCTTTGCCCGATATGAAAGGGGCCGGGCATTATGGTAAGAAAAATCTCGAACCTCTATTTTGTCAGATCAAGCTGAATCCGGTTCTGGTCTTCACAAACCATGATCTCCTGAAGCCGTGTCGGGACAGGGCTTAAATGGAGGCTACCAAAAGAGAGAGATAGATAAAGATATTGAAACGCTAAGTTGGACCTAAAAAAAGAGGATGCTGACGATCATCTGTACTGTCTGTTCCATAAGCCATGGCAGGAACGGTTCATAATCCAGTGCGATTATTGCAAGGAGTGGCACCATGGGACATGCGTAATTGTGACCGCCATAGAAATCTTTGACACAAAGAATAACCGATATCCCTCGTGTCTACCATGTCTTGTTAATTTGAGTAGCATGACCAGTCACTGTTACATGGATAGGTAGGATCGACGGGTGAACGGCGTCCTGGGTGACGGCATCTGGCGTCAGTTCGGGATCCATTACGATGGAAAAACTAGGTAATCCTGCGATATCTTGTCACCAGTTTCAGTGACCATCGCTCTTATCCTGCCGTTACTTTTATTTAGACTTTATATTTACGTTGGAGCTATTCAGACATTGGTCTTTATACCTCTCACACTGACTGGCAGATTGACGAGTTTCTTACTTACTTAGTTACTTGGGAGGCCAGATGTGGCAGGGTCTGATAGGGCTTGGCTCGACCGCTCCGTGCCATATGCGGAATTGTTTGGGCATTCCACTTTATGTAGGAGGGTGTTTCCCAGCCAGGAGAAGCGCCACGCTCTTGTCCTGTAATGAAAACGTGGATTGCTGGAGGTCTACATGAAAGTCTAACGGATTAACCTTCACCGCTTCCATGGGAACATGGAAGTTTTTCCGTGCCTTCACGGACGCTTTTCTGAATACGTACCTGGGGGACACTCATTGTACCAGGGTCTTCAATGAGACGACAAAGATTGCGCTTGGGATGGTACCTACTGACATACTGTTGATAGAGACCGACGCTCGGTTCTTTGGTGGTATACGAATGCGTCCCTGTTCGTCCCCGACGATCGCAAGAGGCAGGCTCCGTGTACAGTCGCATAAATCAGGCATACGTTACGTCCTGTCAGCCACGTTTGCCCGTGTGCTGTACCTCTATGAATGTTAAGAGGTAGACGGGTGCTACCGAATGCGGCGCCACTGCATGATCCACTTTCCAGCAAACTTTCTAAATCGTGTATTCAAATAAACTTCATATGGGTAAAACATTGGTGCTTACGGTCCGCACATTTGGTCCGTATAGTCCGAAAATCCGATCCGTATTGCCTGATCTGTATGGTATTTGGACTATATGGTTAATATACCGTTCTTACCGACTCCAATACATAAATCTAAAACAGTCAGCGGTTAAGTGTATTTCGATATTGCTTTTTCATACAAGTTTATAAGCAATGAAATGTTTTATTCATGAAAAATCATTGCCGCATCGGGATGGGACCTTTTTCCTTGCATTGCTTTATGGAACACTTAAAACAGAAACATATTTTCACAGAAATGTTCGTAAGGAAGATTACCTTTTAATCCGTCAGTCTTAGTTAAAACTTAAGATTTATAATTAGCTTTAATGAACGCTTACATTAGATTGATCTCAGTTTTATATAATATAAACTATATAGAAAACTTTAAAATCGTCTTCTTATTAACCGCTGACCGGATTTCATATATAATTTTACCGAAATGAAAAAAATGAAATGGGTGAACAAGAGATTTTCATTGAAAAAAGCAAAAGGGATAGTTCAACACATCCTTCGTCATCTAGTGTTTTGAAAAATAACACACCAAAACAGTGACTGATCATCTAATTTTAAGAAATCTAAAACGGATATCAAATTTTTACTATCAACTCCCGATAGCCGTCGTTTCTATCGTTCGATCGCAATTTAAAATACTATCCTTGTCAACATGAAAATTCAAATTAATGTCAAATTGAACATATGTAGGCGTAAAAAGCAAACAATTTTGATAAACCCTAAAACTAGGTTTAAATGTTCTCTCTCAATCCATGCATGATCAACGTTTTAACCGAATAACTTAAACTTAGCCCGGACGGCAACGCAACGAGTAGAATATATTTCACTGAAGCCTCGCTATAGGAATATGGGGCTTAATACACATGCGTAAAGTGTAGTCCCAGATTAGCTCTCACAGTCCGCAGAGGCTGAGCCTCGCTACGGTAATATGGGGCTTATTACACATGCTTAAAGTGTAGTCCTAGTTAAGCCCTCAAAGTCCGCACAAGCTGAGCCTCGCTACGGAAATATGGGGCTTAATACGCATACGTACAGTTTAGTCCCAGATTAGCCCTCCAAGTCCGCACAGGCTTAGCCTCGCTATATGAATATGGGGCTTAATCCACATGCCTAAAGTGTAGTTTTAGATTAGCCCTCCAAGTCCGCACAGGCTGAGCCTCGCTACTGGAATATGGGGCTTAATACACATGCGTAAAGTGTAGTCCTAGATTAGCCCTCCAAGACCGTACAGGCTGAGCCTCGCTATGGGAATATGGGGCTTAATACACATGCGTAAGTGTAGTCCCAGATTAGCCCTCGAAGTCCGCACAGGCTGAGCCTGACTACGGGAATATGGGGCTTAATAAACATACTTAAAGTGTAGTCCCAGATTAGCCCTCCCAGTCCGCACAAGCTGAGCGTCGCTATGGGAATATGGGGCTTAATACACATGCGTAAAGTGTAGTCCTAGACTAGCCCTCCCAGTCAACACAGGCTGAGCCTCGCTTTGGGAATATGGGGCTTAATACACATGCGTAAAGTGTAGTCCCAGATTAGCCCTCCAAGTCCGCACATGCTTAGCCTCGCTAAGGGAATATGGGGCTTAATACAAATGCGTGAAGTGTAGTCCTAGATTAACCCTCCAAGTTCGAACAGGCTGAGCCTCGCTACGGGAATATGGGGCTTAATACACATGCGTTAAGTGTAATCCCAGATTAGCCCTCCAAGTCCGTACAGGCTGAGACTCGCTACTGGAAAATGGGGCTTCATTCACATGCTGAAGTTTAGTTCTAGATTAGCCCGTCAAGTCCGCAAAGGCTGAGCCTCGCTATGGGAATATGGGACTTAATACACATGCGTAAAGTGTTGTCCCATATAAGCCCTCCAAGTTCGCACAGGCTTAGCCTCGCTATGGGAATATGGGACTTAATACACATGCGTGAATGCTAATCAGGGAACGACACGTTTCCCTTAAAATTAAATTATCGCTAAAAAAAAGACGTTCTTCAAACAAATTATACCATAAATGCGGAAAGTGTTGTCCCTGATATGCCAGTGCGAACTGCAAAGGCTTAACTGGGACGACACTTTACGCACACACATTTAACCCCATTTTCCCAAAGTGCGGCTCATTTTAATAACAAAATCGAATTAAAACTATTTTTGGAGAAAGGATTCTCTGGATGCCCCCTGCTATTTATATGAATTGAAAATACACGTGAAATATCATGTGTCAGACTTATAGGTATGTAGGCGTTGTATTACTATACTTTACGCCTTTTTGTTATTTAATATAAAATATTCGCATATCAAGAAAATCCGATTTCGAAAATTACACCCATTGTAAGGTTATTTCGCCATTTTTCGTTAATAATGCATATTAGGATAACTAAGTTGTAAAAACTTCGTCATTCAACGTTTCGTGTTGGTGACTACCGGTATGCAGCATTTAAAATGTGAATTCATATAGAAGATTTGACAATTTGATCACCCCACCCATAATATTATGCGTCGTTATGCTGTTTACATCTAAGACCAGTTTCTCAATATATATCCTGTTAGTTTTCGAATTTCGTTGCGTATATTGCGATTTACTGTTCGAAGGATAAACGTATTTTCATAAAATGATCTGTACTAATAACGTTCCGTTGCCCGTATGTATTCCTTTTCAATTAAGAATAACCTCAACTACAATAAATCGCGTAATTTAGTTTCTTTTTGTTGTGGAGATGATAAAGGATACTAAACCGATATAAAATCTCCAGTTCTTAACATTGATATTTTCTTGTTTGAAAAATGTTTCTACGATATTACGAGGGAGCGACTCCCGGTGGAAAACGACCGGCACCACCTGATTCTTCGGAAAAACAGAAAGAGAAGTAGAAAAAATATGAAAAAAAAAGGCCCGAACGAATATTTTGCGAAAGTTGGAAGTAAGGCAGAGATCGGCTGACGTATGACAGTGAAACTAAGGCGATGAAGTGCACTTTGTGCCTAGAATTCTACAAGAGCGGCGATTCTCTTAAAAATGACAACGCTACTCATAAGTTTCGTGGTCAGAACACATTTCTGGATGGCTCTAAGAACATTCGAATGTCTGCTGTGACTGAACACGAAAGTTCAAAATCACACAGGAGAGCCAGTGATGTGTTTAAGGCAGCCAATTCAAGCACTGAAGAGGTCACCAAAAGCCAAGCCGGCCAAGCACTTATTTCACTGAAAAGTGCAGAGCGCCACAGGTTGGCTTATTTATTCAGAAATGCCCACTATGTTGCCAAATGCAATTAGACACTAAGTGACTATTGCATGTTCTCTGAACTTGACAAGGCGAAGGGCCTTGACATTGGTAGTACATACTTAAGTGAAAAAGCGGCACTGAAATTCGTCATTTCCATAGCTGATTTTGAATCGAATAAACACACTGAAAAAGTAAGAGCAGCCCCCTTCCATTCCCTAATTATGGATGGTTCCACCGACCTCTCTGGTGAAGAGCAGGAATCGCTCTACATACGGTTTTCAAAACATGAAAAAGTCAGTGAACAATTAGTGGCCATCGGTTAACCAGCCTCAACATACTCCGCTGACCTCTTTCAGCACGTCAAAAATGCGTATGACGAATGTGGCTTAAACACAGGTGCATTTAGTTTAAGTGGCTTTAATAGAAAATTTAATATATTATGATTGTATTCTTAAAAGCATTACAAATGCAATATGTATATACTCAATAAAATATGTATTCACAAAATGTTTGTACAGTGCAAATCTAACGTCATTTATGTCTTCAAAATTGTAAAGAAATTATAATTGTTTTGGTGAAAATGTTTACAAAACTCTCTGCTTTAAGCAAGTTTTTTTCTTGAAACTTTGCTTGCTTTTCTGTGTTTAAATCAAATGTTTCTTTTTTAACCAGGTTCGATGGTTGAAATATGCTCAGATGGGGCTGCCAACATGACTTGCATCAAATCTGGATTGGCTGCACTTCTTCGAAGAGAAGTCGGGAAGGAGTTTTTGAATGTCAATTGTCTGGCATACAGACTTGAACTTGCAGTTCGAGATGTATTCAAGACAGTTAACCTCTACGACAAATTGATGACTCTTTTAATTGCTCTGAACTTTTTTATATGAAACATAATAACAAAAATAAAAAGGCTTGATCACAACAATGACAGCTCTCAATGTCAAAGGCCTTCTACCACCGAAGGTCACAGGCACACGCTGGCTCTCACACATTTATGATGCACTGACCAGTCTAATGAGGACTAATGAGGCATATGCAGCCCATTTGTCAACGCTGTCGCATACTAACCCAAAGGCTGGTGGCTTTGGAAAGCAGATACTTGACAAGAACTTGATGGCTTTTGCCATTTTTATGCAGGTACATTGTGTGTTCATTTGGAATATGTTTCAGTAAGGCATATAACTATGTTGACTTTTATTTGTAACAGTGTGAAATATCTTTAACTTTATAGTTTTTGCATCTTTTTCTCCTATATTTTGTTTGAAGTATTCAAACAATAAATTGATATTTTATTGTGAACAACTTTGATTCAGGAACTTCTAAAGCCGTTGAAAGAAGCTTCAGAGCTTAAACATAACTTTGGCAGACAGCGTGATCTGGGTTGAAACAACAGCAGATCTCATTGATGAAGTAGATGAAAGGTATATTTTTATGTTAAATGTATGTACATACTAGTAATACAATTATGATGAGAGTAATGGTTAATTATTTGTATATATCAACACTAGCAACTTAAGTAAATTTATCACGCAGATATTCTTCATACTGTTATATGTAATCTGAAATATTTAGTTTTTAGATTTTACAACACCTGGCCGGACTTTAAATAAATCAATAATTGTGATACTGAGTAATTGTTATTATTTGAATGCAAAAGAAGGCTTAATTGCAACTAATAGCAACATTAATACATAAAATGTGAAACACTGATAACTCTGCTGGCCACTTGTTCCATTTGCCTTCTGATTAATTGATTTTGCCGTTCGAGTTCTGTTAGTAGTTCCATTTGCCCACTGAATAGCTTGTTTGCTGTTGTGTTAGAAGTTACATTTGTTTCGTGAAATATACATATTGCCATTGTTTCTGACCGAATGTTTAATAGGGTTTATTTTAATATATTGTTTATCCTGAGGCTGAAGGTTTAAATGTTAGAAATTCAAACTTTGTGCTTAAAATTAGACATTTATGAAACCTTATTAAAATAAAGTTACTAATTTAATTAGCATGTACAAAGTAATGTAACTCATGACCACTGGAAAGGTTTACTTTGCATGCCAGTACATGGTTATAGTAACGAGGATAACATTATAATACTTATTGTAAGGCTGTGTGTTTGTATGACACTAACATTAGCCTATAGAATAATATATCAAGAAGAATATTTATTTTTATAAGTTAAGTATTCAATGCTATTTGCAGACTTTGGTGATGACAGTGTGCAGGCTATAGTAGCTGCCTTTCCTGAAACCCTTGACAGAGAAGGCTTTGATATTGATTAAGTGATGACAGAGTGGAAGACTCTGAAGAAGCTGCTTGTTAAAAAGTATTGTTTTACACATTCAATTACTTAAAATGTACAGAATGTCCATATGTTTATAACTTAGAACATAACACTGCAATTCTTCATATTTCATTTACAATATAATGTACTAAAATTTACCTATACTGATTTGCCCTGTATTGTCATTTAAATTAAAGTGACCACTCAACTCAAATATTATGACTATGTAAAATTAATAATTAATGTAACACAATATGTATATACTCATTGAGTCATGTCACACAAGATCATATAGAAATAAAAACATTATTGTACTACTGAGGATAAGTGGAGTTCCCAAATATCAATAAGGTATATGTAATGATTTTAATCAACAACTATTGTATAGGCATGGTGTAAAGCTCACTGACTGTGACATAACATGGGATATGTTGTTTGAAGAGGACTTCCCTAATATCAACCTTATCATTGACCTGGTGCAAAGCCTCCCTCCTACAAGCGTGTCCTGTGAGACCAGTTTCTCTCAAATGAAGCTGATAAAAACAGCACGCAGACTGAACATGAACGACACGACATTAAACAGCCTCATGCAGACCAAGTTGTTGTCATCAGATGTTGCTGGCTTTAATCCTAACCCAGTTATTGATTATTGGCTGGTAAACAAATTTGCTGAAAATTCATTGTTAATTTTTATATCAACTGTAAAGCATTTTCTTTATTGATAATGCTAATTAATATAAAAATTATATTTACACATAATTTTGAATTATTCTCCAGTGTGCAGCAGAGAGACTATATGGACATAGGCGGGTCAATTATGCACGCAAGAATGTACGGCAAGGTGTCAGTGTTGTTGCGAGTACTAGCCATGTCGAGTTGGCAGAAGATGAAGATAAAGCTGCCAAGTGAAACTGACATTTTAAATGCAGTTTATTGTGGCGTGCAAGGCAATGACTCAGACTGAGTTGTGGATTTCAAAATAAAAATGAAATGCTCCTTAAATCTATTTGTACATAGTGCAATTATAATGATAAATGTGTTCATTAGTTTTCAGAACATGTTTCATCAAACTAAACAAGTACCATGTATGGCCGCTTTTCGTGTTATTTTATTAATTCATTTATATATGTGGTAGGTCCTGTAAAAAAAGAGGAGGTCCTGTATTATTTCCCAGTTTACAGGACCTACTGTCCTGTAAAAATTTGACTAGTTTGGCGGAGACTATATATATATATATATATATATATATATATATATATATATATATACTCATACTGGGTTAACTATAGGGTCTGTGATATATTTCCGGAGTGTTGGGTACTTCCCTTTCCCATGCTAGTATCCAACTGAAAAATAGCGTGTTTTATGCGAATTACCTTCAACAACCTATATATAACTCAAAACTTAATATATCTAGTTATTTCTGCAGACAAATAACATATACATTTTTTTACTTTAAACCTCGTATCTGGGTCCCCATGACCCAATTATTTTTTTATATATGTATACTCTGTGATACTTTATACCGACATTCCGGGTCCCTGAGATAGTGTCACTTGAAATACGAAACATTGTTTGCTAAAAAATGAGTTGGCCTTGAGCATAGTTATATCTTGCGACACTCGCATTAGAATTGTGGTTAAGATCTTCTCGACCTCAAACTTTATATATTAAATCCTCACGATCAGATTTGTTTGTATTTGTGTGGCCTATGCATGAATCGCTCTGCATGGTTTCCTTGCATAATACATTTAATAACATTTTGAGTCGAATTCATTTTACAGAGGGAATGACACAATGGTGAACTAAATATGTGTTTAATGTTATTTTAATATTTTTTTGAATTTTTGCATTATTTGACTACGTATCGTGTTATTTTCTCCTGTTGCGTGATTTTGTAGTCGCCGGAACTTTTAAAAGCACAATGTCCTTGGTTAAACAATTGAGATAATGTAGGATAGAATCATCCTTGTAGAAATCATTGAATTATATAACAGTGGTGTCCGTGTGATGCAAGCAGCTATAATGAAACAGTTGTCGCTATAACAGTTTCATTGCAAAGATACGTAAAGGTAAAACAGTTGCGGATCGTTAATGGTAAATAGATATGACAACCAAAAACAAAACATTTATAGGATTATTAAATTGAAATGAAAAATAGAAGTCAAACGAATATTTAAACGTTATAACAATATGTATTTACTTATTGTGTTTAAACCTGACGTGATGTCACCCTGGCGTGACACGAGTATAAATGTTTTTTATGATAGCTTCGAAAAGGATTTCAAAGATAATGACTAAAACACGCAGCGATTCCTAGTACAAGAAGAGTACCGCTATTAAGACCACATTGAACACTGTAAATTGCAATTTTTCAAGATTGCATGGTCCCAAAGTATTGAATAAAGAACAAAATACCCTGTTAATTATGAAGTCCGACATGCTATTAAGACCAAGCTGAAAGTAGCGGAACTTTACTGTAGTTTTATGTGCCTTCGTGGAAAATGATCCAGTCATCGATATTCGGTCCACTTCCTCATGTCCAACAGAAAGATATTCATTTCGTGCTTTGAACTATTCTGAAGATTTTAGTCATAGTTATGTCATAAATATCGAATAGGGACTTGTAAAACCAGTTTTTTAACTTGCATTATTGCTTCGCAAGAATGGACCTGTAAAAATGCTTTCAAATTAGTTAAAAGGAAGGTATTTTGAAAAAAAATCTGATTTTGTCTTATAAACAAAAAAAAAACATTGAATGTGATACATAACCCATCACAGTATCCAATAACAGACGGACGAAAAGATTTGAGTATAGCCTATAACACTTGCGACTGGGTATAATACATAAGAACCTCCAATAACTAAAGGCAGTGGCTAGTCGTACAGTCCCGTACGGCTAGACAAGAGGCTAACCGTACGGCCCCGTACGGCTAGACAATAGGCTAGCCTTACGGCGCTGTACGTATTATAGCCTTTCCTATTGAGATTGTCTAGCCGTACGGCTTATAAAGTATAGAATTGTCATTTAGTGCTGTTAATCAGTAATATGCAGCAAAGACAAATAAGCGCCCGAGCCGATTGTGACGAAGATATTTCGTACATATTTTCCTAAAATAAGGCTAGTATTCCACCAATCCGCATCCGCATCCGTATCCGCGTCAGTATCCGCAAAATCGTTATACGGACGCTATATTCCATTTATCCGCAAACGGATGCGGACGAGATAGGGACGGCATTTAGCACGATGAGAGTAGCTGTCATCTAAAAAATAAACTGAAAATCTATCGAATTCGTGAAAAAATACCCGGAATTATACAACCAACGCAGTTCTGCATATCGTGACTCTGATTATACTTTAAAGTTTAAATGTATGGAAAATCATAGCCAAGGCACTAAAAGAAGATGTTTCAGGTATTTACCATTTGTATCCTTTTACGGACAGAACGATGATTTGTACCTTATATCTACTTAAATTCACGCTTAGCAGCTTGTCCTTCATTATAATTATCTCAATAATTATAATTTTTAGTTTTATCCATATACAAAAATAAAGATACGTTCGACGTATGCGGATAAATGGAATATAGCGTCCGTATATTTTGCGGATACGGATACATTTACAGATAGATGGAATAGTAGCCCAAGAATGCTCACTTGAGCGTTCTATTGCGGACGCCTATTCGCGTGCGGATACGGATGAATGGAATAAGTGCAGTGCATTTCTACTTGTTTTATTTTTTGCGGATGCGGATATGCGGTTGCGGACAGATGGAATAGTAGCCTATAACTGAAGCATTCGTATTTTTAGTTAGTGTTCGTGTGGCGAATAAATGGTTGCAGGAATTTATCAAAGCGCTGACGTCACTGTAGGTGTTCGTTGTTGTATAAGTTTAGACGCACATCAGTTTAAAAAATTATGTTATAGCTTTTTATATTGCAAGTTTTGAATGGACACAATCCATTCAAAATTATAAAGAGTGTGTCTTAAAGCACAGGTTCAGATGGGTTTTTTTAAATCATTAATAAAAAATAAATTTTTAGCTTCGTTTTGGGAAAACAGGGCTAAATGCTTATGCATAAATTGTCATCCCAGTACAAGAGACCCTTTAAACATTATAAAATACGACATGTCGTCCTTGTTTAGCGTGTTTGCATTGCACAAGCTAATCAGTATGCACAGGCTTATCTTATTTGACATGCATTAAGCCCTGTTTTCTCTGAAAGCAGCCAGTATGTGCAGATTTTCAATGATAAACACTAGACTGGCCAATATCGTCTTACAAGCTGTTAAACTCTATTACTCATATACACCAACTGCAGTGCACCAGTGAGTGGTGGACTATAAACAGGCAAATGTGGTGGTTATCTTTCCTAGCAGACGCTAGAAGAATGTGTAGTCTGCTGCAACGGACAGTGGTTGTCTTTCCATGTCATAGTTAAAGGGATCTTTTCACGGTTTGGTAAATTGACAAAATTGAAAATAGTTGTTTCAGATTCGCAAATTTTCGTTTTAGTTATGATATTTGTGAGGAATCAGTATTACTGAACATTCACCATGGTCTAATATAGCCATTATATGCATCTTTTCACGATTTAAAAACCTAAAAATTATAGAGCGTTGCAACGCGAAACGATTGAATAATTTGGAGAGTTCTGTTGTTATCGTTTAAATTTGTGAAACTACGAAGATTGCTTATATCAGGTATAGAATACACCTCTCATGTATGCTTGGCAGGATAGCTCATTAGGCTAAAGCGTTTTTTACTCCAGGATTCCGGGGGTCACTGGTTCGAGCCCTTGTACGGGCTTCTTTTTTTCCATTTTTAAATTTTATTTTTGATTTTTTTCTGGAGCGTTAAAAATCCAATGTTTACATTCATCAATATAAAGCATTTAATGACAAACTTAAAAACATGTCAAAATCTGTGAAAAGGCCCATTTAAGGCTTCTACGCACATACCGATTTGCAAAAACATTAGCGTTAGCTGACGCTCACACTAAAAATGAACCGTTAAACTAAATTTAGATTCACATCGTACATGCACGATTTACATGCTGGCGAATTCGACTGTACATACATTTTCGATTTCAGAATTTAATATCTGGCTTATTTTGCATATATCGACACATGTTCTTCTTAACTTTTATTTAAGTTTATGTTCAAATATATGTTTAATAAGTTGTTTTTTTTTTATACACATTTTATGTAAATTAATAAATATTTGAAAAAATCGTATAATCTCGCTTTAAAAATTCTTCATCTTTCACGGCTTCCTTTCATGTCATACGGTTGCTTATTTGATTCATTAATTAGTCGACGTTCCTAAGGCGTGAAAAACCTGTATTAAAGAGTTGCGGCATCGATATTTTGAAATTTAATGACGACAGCCGTCAAAGTTACGTTCTAGAAATTGACTTACACACAATTTAAATCGGTTTCTAATTTGATTCTTTGATAAGACGACTTTCCTATGTAAGGAGTGAAAACTGTTTTAATTAGTTGCGGCATCGATATTATGAAATTCAATGACGGCCAAGGTACTGCTCAGAAATGGAGTCACACAAATAATTTAATTGTCGTTCAGACAATGGATAAATATATGGTTTCATACAAGCAATATATCAGTTCACTGAAAATGGTTGTCTTTAACTTAGACAATATCCATAGGAAAGGCTATACGTACAGAGCCGTACGGCAAACCTATTGTCTACCCGTACGGGGCCGTGCGGCTAGCCTCTTGTCTAGCCGTACGACTAGCCACTGTAAAATGTATAGTTATTTCATTTTCATTTTACAAATGTCTCTAAAAATATATTTAAATTTTCTCTATCATGGAAGTGTCATTTATTCATACAACACATGACAAATTATAACAACAATATATGTTAAAATTATCTGACCCTTGTCAGACGTTTTATTATGAAACTAATAAATGATATGCATGATTGTCAGATTGTGAAATGCTCAATTCAAGTATTATACAAGAGCACCGCCTTGCGGGTGCAGACCGCTCATCTATTTTCTTTTTAAAGGTGAAGGGACTTTCATTTTCAATCACAAAAGAGGGAGGGGTGGAGTGAAGAGGGGTGTATAGTGTGGTGGTGTGGACATTTATTACATTATCTTCCAAAAATGCGGGAAAAAAAATGCAATAATAAAATAAAATCGGGGAGGAGGGGTGGGGGATTCTTGGGTGCGATGGTTGGACGGTATTTCAAACATAAAATAATAAAAATAAATATTTTTGTTTTTTAAGTTTCACAAAAAAAATTGGGGGGGGGGGGGGTTATAGTGTGAGGGGATGGTGGTCATTTGTGAGATGATCTTAAAAAAAACACAAAAAACAACAATAAGGGGGATTCCGGGGGGGGGGGTTGTGGGGGGGATTCTTGGGTGCGATGGTTGGACGGTATTTCAAACATAAAATAATAAAAATAATAACCGCTTAAAAAAAAATTGGGGGGTGGGGTCGGGGGTATAGTGTGAGGGTGTGGTGGTCATTTGTGAGATGATCTTAAAAAAAAAAAAATTAAGGGGGGGGAGGGGGGCAGGGCACGGGGAATGGTTTGGGTGGAGTCTATTGTGGTATGTCAGGTAAGAGTAGTTTTGTAAAAGTATCAATCAAATCTAATCATAAATAAAGAAGTTATGGCATTTTTTGCAAAATTTAATAATTTGACCTTGAGAGTCAAGGTCATTCAAAGGTCAAGGTAAAATTCAACTTGCCAGGTACAGTAACCTCATGATAGCATGAAAGTATTTGAAGTTTGAAAGCAATAGCCTTGATACTTTAGAAGTAAAGTGGATCAAAACACAAAATTTAACCATATATTCAAAGTTACTAAGTCAAAAAAGGGCCATAATTCCGTAAAAATGACAACAAGAGTTATGCAACTTGTCCTTTTACTGTACCATTATGATAGTATGCGAGTGTTCGAAGTACGAAAGCAATATTTATGATAGTTTAGGGGTAAAGTGGACCAAAACACAAAACTTAACAAAATTTTCAATTTTCTAAGTATAAAGGGCCCATAATTCCGTCCAAATGCCAGTCAGAGTTACATAACTTTGCCTGCACAGTCCCCTTATGATAGTTAGTAAGTGTTGCAAGTATGAAAGCAATAGCTTTGATACTTAAGGAATAAAATGGACCTAAACACAAAACTTAACCAAAATTTTCAATTTTCTAAGTATAAAAAGGGCACATAATTCTGTCAAAATGCACGCCAGAGTTATCTTACTTGGCCTGCCCAATCCCCTCATGATAGTAAGTAAGTGTACCAAGTTTGAATGCAATAGCATTGATACTTTCTGAGAAAAGTGGACCTAAACGCAAAACTTAACCGGACACCAACGCCGACGCCAAGGTGATGACAATAGCTCATAATTTTTTTTCAAAAAATAGATGAGCTAATAAGAGATAAATGGTGACGGACCCATGACAAACAAATAACTGGAGATAGTAGTAACAATCCATCATAAGTTGCAGTACGAACTAAATGATTATCATGAAAATAAAAACTGATTTAACAAGCAAATTCGTTGAATTGATATCCCCCGCCATTATACTTCTGGATACAAGTTACGGCTCTGGACACACAAAAAAAGCATTTTTTCAAATACAAAGGGTCATAACTCCGCTATTATTCAAGGATGTACAATGCCATTTGGCGTGCATCATCCTCTTATCCATATATATACTCATACCAAGTTTCAATGAAATCTGCCAAAGCACTTCCAAGATATGGTTCCGGACACAAAAGTGCCGGACGGACAGACGGAAAGACGGACAACGCCAAATTAATATCCCTCCGCTGTTGGCGGGGGATCACAAAAATTAAGCAAAATTAATTACATACGCAACAAGATGCGTTTGTGAAACCCATGTCCCCGTATATAACGTTTGACCTTGAAGGATGACCTTGACCCTTCACCACTCAAAATGTGCAGCTCCATGAGATACACATGCATGTCAAATATAAAATTGCTAGCTTCAATATTGCAGAAGTAACATAACATGAGCAATTTTGACCCATATATTTGACCTTGAAGGATGACCTTGACCTTTCACCACTCAAAATGTGCAGCTCTATGAGATACATATGCATGCCAAATATCAAGTTACTATCTTTAATAGTGCAAAAGTATTCATAAAATAAGCGATTTGGGCCACATATATTTAACCTCTGACCTTGAAGGATGACTTTGACCTTTCAACACTCAAAATTTGCAGCTCCATGAGATACACATGCATGCCAAATTTCAAGTTGCTATCTTCAATATTGCAAAAGTATTAATAAAATAAGCGATTTGGGCCACATATATTTGACCTCTGACCTTGAAGGATGACCGTGACCTTTCACCACTCAAAATGTGCAGCTCAATGAGATACACATGCTTGCCAAATATCAAGTTGCTATCTTCAATATTGCAAAAGTATTCATAAAATGAGCGATTTTGGCCACATATATTTGACCTCTGACCTTGAAGGATGACCTTGACCTTTCACCAATCAAAATGTGCAGCTTCATGAGATGCATTTGCATGCCAAATATCAAGTTGCTATCTTCAATATTGCAAAAGTTATTGCAAAATGTTAAAGTTGGCGTAAACAGATCAACCAACCAACCAACCAACAGACAGGACAAAAACAATATGTCCCCCACTACTATAGTGAGGGACATAAAAATAGACTGAACCTTCAAGCAAACCCCATATTTACATAGAACAATGTCTGAATCGACATAAATTTGGACAAAAAACATGCATTACCCTGGATATGAAGCACAGACCTTTTGATTGCAAACAACAGTCTTACTAAGACATTTCAGAAAATTACACGTTGCCAGCAAAGTACATTTTAAAATCAGATATGCAATGTCATGTCCTTACCAAATTGTAATAGAACTGTTTTCACTTCGAGTTTGCAAACAGCCTTAAAATATAAACTAAACACTAGAAAAGAATCTTTCAGGAGATAAAAGTGCACTTACAAAATCAAAGTCTTTCATTTTGAAAACCAATAGACAGAATTAAAACATAAAAATTATGCAATCTTCATTACACGGATCAACACCATTAAAACATTTTAAAATCATACACTTTGCATAAAATTCAAAGCTTGATATCTCAAACTTATCCACAATATTGAAAGATATTAAGAATCTTACAATCTGCATCATATTTAAAGCTCAATGTCTTATAAAACTGATTGACGAAACTGCAACATTTTACAAATTATTTAATCTACAAAAATGTAAAACTTCACATTTCAAAATTCAACTGACAGCATTGACACATATTTAGAATCATACAAAGTTAAAGCTTTAAATGTCAACTTGAAATACACATCCAAGATATCATTTAAACTAATATACTGACAAAGTTTCAAGAAGATTTATAAGTCCATATAAGGAAAAATGCCCCCGCCCACTGGTGGCCATGTTTTTCTTAGCAACTGGAACCAATTTCAAACTTGTCCAAATATCATTGGGACAAATCTTCTGACAAAGTGTCATGATGATCGTACAATAAATATGGCTTCTAGAGTTTTAACAGGGTTTTACTTTAGCCATATAAGGAAAAATGACACGCCCCCTTAGCGGCCATGTTTTTCCACCAACTAGAACCATTTTTGAACTCATCCAAGATATCATTAGGACAAATCATCTGACCAAGTTTCATAATAATCGGAAAATAAATGTGGCCTACAGAGTGTTAACAATGTTTTAGTAAAGCATGATACATAACCATATTAGGAAAAATGCCCCGCCCCCTGGTGGCCATGTTTTTTAAGCAAACAAAACTATTTTTGAACTAATCCAAGATATCATTAGGACAAATCTTCTGACCAAGTTTCATGAAGATAAGAAAATAAATGTGGCCTCTAGAGTGTTAACAAAGTTTTACTATAGCCATATAAGGTAAAATGCCCCACCCCCTGGCGGACATGTTTTTCAACCAACCAGCATCATTTTTTAACTTGTCCACGATATTTTTTGGGATGAATATTCTGACCAAGTTTCATGAAGATCGGAAAATAAATGTGGCCTCAAGAGTGTTAACAAGATTTTACAATAGCCATTTTTATAAGGAAAAATGCCCCGCCCCATGGCAGCCATGTTTTTCAAGCAAACATAATAATTTTCAAACCCATCCAAGATATTAATGAGACAAATATTCTGACCAAATTTCATGAAGATTGGACAATAAATGTGGCCTCTAGAGTGTTCACAACGTTTTACTATAGCCATATAAGGAAAAATGCCCCCCGCCCTTTGGCAGCCATGTTTTTCAAGCAAACGTAACCATTTTCAGCTCGTCTAAGATATCATTGAGACCAAACTTCTGACCAAATTTCATGAAGAATGGACAATAAATGTGGCCTCTAGAGTGTTAGCAATGTTTAACTAAAGACATATAAGAAAAACTCCCCCGCCCCTTGGCGGCCATGTTTTTTCACTGATCTGGACCATTTTCGAACTCGTCCAAAATATAAATAAAACCAATGTTTTGATTAAGTTTCATGATGATAAGGCAAACATTTTGACTTCTAAAGTGTTCACAAGGTTCTCTATAGCCATATAAGGAAATTTTTTTACTGCCCCGCCCCTGGCGGCCATGTTTTTCAACGGACCGGAACCAATTTTTAACTCAACCAAAATATCATTTAGACAAACATTTTGACAAAGTTACATGAAGATTGGACCTTGTACAGTGTTCACAAGTTTT
Source organism: Dreissena polymorpha (assembly GCF_020536995.1). Taxonomy (NCBI): domain Eukaryota; kingdom Metazoa; phylum Mollusca; class Bivalvia; order Myida; family Dreissenidae; genus Dreissena; species Dreissena polymorpha. The sequence goes on along the minus strand of NC_068360.1, from coordinate 533,369 downwards.
TTTGTTGTTTTTTTACCTAGTGACCTAATTTTTGACCCAGCATGACCCAGTTTCGAACTCAGTCGAGGTATCAATGTGACAAATGTTCTGCCAAAATTTCATGAAGATCAGACAATAAATGTGGAATCTAGAGTGTTCACAAGGCAAAATGTTGACGACATACAACGCACAAAAGGCAATCACAAAAGCTCACCATGAGCATGTTGCACTCAGGTGAGCTCAAAAGTTATGGCACAATTTTAAAGTTTCAGACGGACGGACAAAAGCAATATATTTAACATTTAACCTTGAAGAATTACCTTGACCTTCACTTTTCACCACTCAATATGTGCAGCTTCACAAGATGCACATGCATTGCCAACTGGAGCTTTGTCTGTTACCCCCACATACCGCATTGATTGATTGATTATTTTGTATGCTGTCTTCACAAAAACAAATAATACAATTTATGGCGATTTTTTAAGAATCATTATGCCATTATCATTTATAGCCATTTTGACCTTTGAACTCTTGAATTCTTTCACATGACAAGCCTTCCAATGACTTTGAACAAAATTGATGTACAGTCATTTTAAAAT
>NC_068360.1:478998-532691 GCF_020536995.1 Dreissena polymorpha | reverse complement strand
TGAGGTTTTTAAGAAAAAAATACGTTTTCAGAGGAAAATAGAAAATAAACGTACAAAAACTCGTCTTGAGCATCTCAAATCGCAACAATTTGTGCTGAAAGAGCTCATGAACACGTTTTAATAGTTGTTTACTTCTTTTTCTACATAGCTTGTAACAATATTAGTATTTTGACCGATTGTAATTATTTAGGGTAATCGTTTTGCGCCTGAACGCCCGTTATAACTCAAAGCCTCCGAACGCGAAAGCCACAGGCTTATCAGGCGTTATAATAAAATGCATTTTCAAGCATTTCTACGTGAAAGATCGGTCTGAAAATTGGCATGCACATAGAAAATAGGTTTATAAGTATCGAGGAGTGCTTATTTTTTCGCAATGTTAACAGTAAACGTTGTCTTATAGGTTACAATACACTAAATGATCGCTTCATGTAGGGCTTTACTCTCTAAAAAATATCATAGTTGACAGGAAGGCATGTTTTACACTTTTTACCATTATTCGGGGTGTTATCTGCGGAGATAATGGTAGGGCATGAATAGGTGTTCACAACTGAATCCCTGATATATGATACACTTGAAGACTAAAGTAAACCATTGCAGTAGAAAAGTTACATTTCACTAAGAAACGGCGCCGAAAATATAAATTGCAAAAACAGTCGATTTGATTTGTGTCAAGTTCTTTCTTGCTTTGTACATGACATATCTTTTTTATTGCATAATCGATCCGCTTAGAATGGCCTTTAAGAAAGGTATGGTTATGGGGGTCTCTATGTGCAAAATGTTGCATTTATTTTCGCTCAAAGTTGTCGCTTTAACATTGAATTATATAGGGAAAACATTTTGGTGTATTATGACCTAAACGCAAAACCAGGCCTAGTCACAAAGGAGCTGTATTTACAGAAAATCATCATTTTTTAGTGGGATATGACGCGTTTTGGCAAATTTCACGGAATAAATGCGTTTGTTTCGCGAATTTAAGGAGCATCGTGAGTTTTTAATGAAAAAAAAATACGTTTCAGAGGAAAATAAGAAAATAAACGTACAAAAACTCGTCTTGAGCATCTCAAATCGCAACAATTTGTGCTGAAAGAGCTCATGAACACGTTTTAATAGTTGTTTACTTCTTTTTCTACATAGCTTGTAACAATATTCTAGTATTTTGACCGATTGTAATTATTTAGGGTAATCGTTTTGCGCCTGAACGCCCGTTATAAATCAAAGCTCCGAACGCGAAAGCCACATGGCTTATCAGGCGTTATAATAAAATGCATTTTCAAGCATTTCTACGTGAAAGATCGGTCTGAAAATTGGCGTGCACATAGAAAATAGGTTTATAAGTATCGAGGAGTGCTTATTTTTCGCAATGTTAACAGTAAACGTTGTCTTATAGGTTACAATACACTGAATGATCGCTTCATGTAGGGCTTTACTCTCTAAAAAAATATCATAGTTGACAGGAAGGCATGTTTTACACTTTTTACCATTATTCGGGTGTTATCTTGCGGAGATAATGGTAGGGCATGAATAGGTGTTCACAACTGAATCCCTGATATATGATACACTTGAAGACTAAAGTAAACCATTGCAGTAGAAAGGTTACATTTCACTAAGAAACGGCCGAAAATATAAATTGCAAAAACAGTCGATTTTGATTTGTGTCAAGTTCTTTCTTGCTTTGTACATGACATATCTTTTTTATTGCATAAATCGATTCCGCTTAGAATGGCCTTTAAGAAAAGGTATGGTTATGGGGGTCTCTATGTGCAAAATGTTGCATTTATTTTCGCTCAAAGTTGTCGCTTTAACATTGAATTATATAGGGAAACATTTTGGTGTATTATGACCTAAACGCAAAACCAGGCCTAGTCACAAAGGAGCTGTATTTACAGAAAAATCATCATTTTTTAGTGGGATATGACGCGTTTTGGCAAATTTCACGGAATAAATGCGTTTGTTTCGCGAATTTAAGGAGCATCGTGAGTTTTTAAGAAAAAAATACGTTTTCAGAGGAAAATAAGAAAATAAACGTACAAAAACTCGTCTTGAGCATCTCAAATCGCAACAATTTGTGCTGAAAGAGCTCATGAACACGTTTTAATAGTTGTTTACTTCTTTTTCTACATAGCTTGTAACAATATTCTAGTATTTTGACCGATTGTAATTATTTAGGGTAATCGTTTGCGCCTGAACGCCCGTTATAATCAAAGCTCCGAACGCGAAAGCCACATGGCTTATCAGGCGTTATAATAAAATGCATTTTCAAGCATTTCTACGTGAAAGATCGGTCTGAAAATTGGCATGCACATAGAAAATAGGTTTATAAGTATCGAGGAGTGCTTATTTTTCGCAATGTTACAGTAAACGTTGTCTTATAGGTTACAATACACTAAATGATCGCTTCATGTAGGGCTTTACTCTCTAAAAAATATCATAGTTGACAGGAAGGCATGTTTTACACTTTTTACCATTATTCGGGTGTTATCTTGCGGAGATAATGGTAGGGCATGAATAGGTGTTCACAACTGAATCCCTGATATATGATACACTTGAAGACTAAAGTAAACCATTGCAGTAGAAAAGGTTACATTTCACTAAGAAACGGCCGAAAATATAAATTGCAAAAACAGTCGATTTTGATTTGTGTCAAGTTCTTTCTTGCTTTGTACATGACATATCTTTTTTATTGCATAAATCGATTCCGCTTAGAATGGCCTTTAAGAAAAGGTATGGTTATGGGGGTCTCTATGTGCAAAATGTTGCATTTATTTTCGCTCAAAGTTGTCGCTTTAACATTGAATTATATAGGGAAACTATTTGGTGTATTATGACCTAAACGCAAAACCAGGCCTAGTCACAAAGGAGCTGTATTTACAGAAAATCATCATTTTTTTAGTGGGATATGACGCGTTTTGGCAAATTTCACGGAATAAATGCGTTTGTTTCGCGAATTTAAGGAGCATCGTGAGTTTTTAAGAAAAAAATACGTTTTCAGAGGAAAATAAGAAAATAAACGTACAAAAACTCGTCTTGAGCATCTCAAATCGCAACAATTTGTGCTGAAAGAGCTCATGAACACGTTTTAATAGTTGTTTACTTCTTTTTCTACATAGCTTGTAACAATATTCTAGTATTTTGACCGATTGTAATTATTTAGGGTAATCGTTTTGCGCCTGAACGCCCGTTATAAATCAAAGCTCCGAACGCGAAAGCCACATGGCTTATCAGGCGTTATAATAAAATGCATTTTCAAGCATTTCTACGTGAAAGATCGGTCTGAAAATTGGCATGCACATAGAAAATAGGTTTATAAGTATCGAGGAGTGCTTATTTTTCGCAATGTTAACAGTAAACGTTGTCTTATAGGTTACAATACACTAAATGATCGCTTCATGTAGGGCTTTACTCTCTAAAAAAATATCATAGTTGACAGGAAGGCATGTTTTACACTTTTTACCATTATTCGGGTGTTATCTTGCGGAGATAATGGTAGGGCATGAATAGGTGTTCACAACTGAATCCCTGATATATGATACACTTGAAGACTAAAGTAAACCATTGCAGTAGAAAAGGTTACATTTCACTAAGAAACGGCCGAAATATAAATTGCAAAAACAGTCGATTTTGATTTGTGTCAAGTTCTTTCTTGCTTTGTACATGACATATCTTTTTTATTGCATAAATCGATTCCGCTTAGAATGGCCTTTAAGAAAAGGTATGGTTATGGGGGTCTCTATGTGCAAAATGTTGCATTTATTTTCGCTCAAAGTTGTCGCTTTAAACATTGAATTATATAGGGAAACATTTTGGTGTATTATGACCTAAACGCAAAACCAGGCCTAGTCACAAAGGAGCTGTATTTACAGAAAATCATCATTTTTTTAGTGGGATATGACGCGTTTTGGCAAATTTCACGGAATAAATGCGTTTGTTTCGCGAATTTAAGGAGCATCGTGAGTTTTTTAAGAAAAAAATACGTTTTCAGAGGAAAATAAGAAAATAAACGTACAAAAACTCGTCTTGAGCATCTCAAATCGCAACAATTTGTGCTGAAAGAGCTCATGAACACGTTTTTAATAGTTTGTTTACTTCTTTTTCTACATAGCTTGTAACAATATCTAGTATTTTGACCGATTGTAATTATTTAGGGTAATCGTTTTGCGCCTGAACGCCCGTTATAAATCAAAGCTCCGAACGCGAAAGCCACATGGCTTATCAGGCGTTATAATAAAATGCATTTTCAAGCATTTCTACGTGAAAGATCGGTCTGAAAATTGGCATGCACATAGAAAATAGGTTTATAAGTATCGAGGAGTGCTTATTTTTCGCAATGTTAACAGTAAACGTTGTCTTATAGGTTACAATACACTAAATGATCGCTTCATGTAGGGCTTTACTCTCTAAAAAAATATCATAGTTGACAGGAAGGCATGTTTTACACTTTTTACCATTATTCGGGTGTTATCTTGCGGAGATAATGGTAGGGCATGAATAGGTGTTCACAACTGAATCCCTGATATATGATACACTTGAAGACTAAAGTAAACCATTGCAGTAGAAAAGGTTACATTTCACTAAGAAACGGCCGAAAATATAAATTGCAAAAAACAGTCGATTTTGATTTGTGTCAAGTTCTTTCTTGCTTTGTACATGACATATCTTTTTTATTGCATAAATCGATTCCGCTTAGAATGGCCTTTAAGAAAAGGTATGGTTATGGGGGTCTCTATGTGCAAAATGTTGCATTTATTTTCGCTCAAAGTTGTCGCTTTAACATTGAATTATATAGGGAAACATTTTGGTGTATTATGACCTAAACGCAAAACCAGGCCTAGTCACAAAGGAGCTGTATTTACAGAAAATCATCATTTTTTTAGTGGGATATGACGCGTTTTGGCAAATTTCACGGAATAAATGCGTTTGTTTCGCGAATTTAAGGAGCATCGTGAGTTTTTAAGAAAAAAAATACGTTTTCAGAGGAAAATAAGAAAATAAACGTACAAAAAACTCGTCTTGAGCATCTCAAATCGCAACAATTTGTGCTGAAAGAGCTCATGAACACGTTTTAATAGTTGTTTACTTCTTTTTCTACATAGCTTGTAACAATATTCTAGTATTTTGACCGATTGTAATTATTTAGGGTAATCGTTTTGCGCCTGAACGCCCGTTATAAATCAAAGCTCCGAACGCGAAAGCCACATGGCTTATCAGGCGTTATAATAAAATGCATTTTCAAGCATTTCTACGTGAAAGATCGGTCTGAAAATTGGCATGCACATAGAAAATAGGTTTATAAGTATCGAGGAGTGCTTATTTTTCGCAATGTTAACAGTAAACGTTGTCTTATAGGTTACAATACACTAAATGATCGCTTCATGTAGGGCTTTACTCTCTAAAAAAATATCATAGTTGACAGGAAGGCATGTTTTACACTTTTTACCATTATTCGGGTGTTATCTTGCGGAGATAATGGTAGGGCATGAATAGGTGTTCACAACTGAATCCCTGATATATGATACACTTGAAGACTAAAGTAAACCATTGCAGTAGAAAAGGTTACATTTCACTAAGAAACGGCCGAAAATATAAATTGCAAAAACAGTCGATTTTGATTTGTGTCAAGTTCTTTCTTGCTTTGTACATGACATATCTTTTTTATTGCATAAATCGATTCCGCTTAGAATGGCCTTTAAGAAAAGGTATGGTTATGGGGGTCTCTATGTGCAAAATGTTGCATTTATTTTCGCTCAAAGTTGTCGCTTTAACATTGAATTATATAGGGAAACTATTTGGTGTATTATGACCTAAACGCAAAACCAGGCCTAGTCACAAAGGAGCTGTATTTACAGAAAATCATCATTTTTTAGTGGGATATGACGCGTTTTGGCAAATTTCACGGAATAAATGCGTTTGTTTCGCGAATTTAAGGAGCATCGTGAGTTTTTAAGAAAAAAATACGTTTTCAGAGGAAAATAAGAAAATAAACGTACAAAAACTCGTCTTGAGCATCTCAAATCGCAACAATTTGTGCTGAAAGAGCTCATGAACACGTTTTAATAGTTGTTTACTTCTTTTTCTACATAGCTTGTAACAATATTCTAGTATTTTGACCGATTGTAATTATTTAGGGTAATCGTTTTGCGCCTGAACGCCCGTTATAAATCAAAGCTCCGAACGCGAAAGCCACATGGCTTATCAGGCGTTATAATAAAATGCATTTTCAAGCATTTCTACGTGAAAGATCGGTCTGAAAATTGGCATGCACATAGAAAATAGGTTTATAAGTATCGAGGAGTGCTTATTTTTTCGCAATGTTAACAGTAAACGTTGTCTTATAGGTTACAATACACTAAATGATCGCTTCATGTAGGGCTTTACTCTCTAAAAAAATATCATAGTTGACAGGAAGGCATGTTTTACACTTTTTACCATTATTCGGGTGTTATCTTGCGGAGATAATGGTAGGGCATGAATAGGTGTTCACAACTGAATCCCTGATATATGATACACTTGAAGACTAAAGTAAACCATTGCAGTAGAAAAGGTTACATTTCACTAAGAAACGGCCGAAAATATAAATTGCAAAAACAGTCGATTTTGATTTGTGTCAAGTTCTTTCTTGCTTTGTACATGACATATCTTTTTTATTGCATAAATCGATTCCGCTTAGAATGGCCTTTAAGAAAAGGTATGGTTATGGGGGTCTCTATGTGCAAAATGTTGCATTTATTTTCGCTCAAAGTTGTCGCTTTAACATTGAATTATATAGGGAAACTATTTGGTGTATTATGACCTAAACGCAAAACCAGGCCTAGTCACAAAGGAGCTGTATTTACAGAAAATCATCATTTTTTTAGTGGGATATGACGCGTTTTGGCAAATTTCACGGAATAAATGCGTTTGTTTCGCGAATTTAAGGAGCATCGTGAGTTTTTAAGAAAAAAAATACGTTTTCAGAGGAAAATAAGAAAATAAACGTACAAAAACTCGTCTTGAGCATCTCAAATCGCAACAATTTGTGCTGAAAGAGCTCATGAACACGTTTTAATAGTTATTTACTTCTTTTTCTACATAGCTTGTAACAATATTCCAGTATTTTGACCGATTGTAATTATTTAGGGTAATCGTTTTGCGCCTGAACGCCCGTTATAAATCAAAGCTCCGAACGCGAAAGCCACATGGCTTATCAGGCGTTATAATAAAATGCATTTTCAAGCATTTCTACGTGAAAGATCGGTCTGAAAATTGGCATGCACATAGAAAATAGGTTTATAAGTATCGAGGAGTGCTTATTTTTCGCAATGTTAACAGTAAACGTTGTCTTATAGGTTACAATACACTAAATGATCGCTTCATGTAGGGCTTTACTCTCTAAAAAAATATCATAGTTGACAGGAAGGCATGTTTTACACTTTTTACCATTATTCGGGTGTTATCTTGCGGAGATAATGGTAGGGCATGAATAGGTGTTCACAACTGAATCCCTGATATATGATACACTTGAAGACTAAAGTAAACCATTGCAGTAGAAAAGGTTACATTTCACTAAGAAACGGCCGAAAATATAAATTGCAAAAACAGTCGATTTTGATTTGTGTCAAGTTCTTTCTTGCTTTGTACATGACATATCTTTTTTATTGCATAAATCGATTCCGCTTAGAATGGCCTTTAAGAAAAGGTATGGTTATGGGGGTCTCTATGTGCAAAATGTTGCATTTATTTTCGCTCAAAGTTGTCGCTTTAACATTGAATTATATAGGGAAACTATTTGGTGTATTATGACCTAAACGCAAAACCAGGCCTAGTCACAAAGGAGCTGTATTTACAGAAAATCATCATTTTTTTAGTGGGATATGACGCGTTTTGGCAAATTTCACGGAATAAATGCGTTTGTTTCGCGAATTTAAGGAGCATCGTGAGTTTTTAAGAAAAAAATACGTTTTCAGAGGAAAATAAGAAAATAAACGTACAAAAACTCGTCTTGAGCATCTCAAATCGCAACAATTTGTGCTGAAAGAGCTCATGAACACGTTTTAATAGTTATTTACTTCTTTTTCTACATAGCTTGTAACAATATTCCAGTATTTTGACCGATTGTAATTATTTAGGGTAATCGTTTTGCGCCTGAACGCCCGTTATAAATCAAAGCTCCGAACGCGAAAGCCACATGGCTTATCAGGCGTTATAATAAAATGCATTTTCAAGCATTTCTACGTGAAAGATCGGTCTGAAAATTGGCATGCACATAGAAAATAGGTTTATAAGTATCGAGGAGTGCTTATTTTTCGCAATGTTAACAGTAAACGTTGTCTTATAGGTTACAATACACTAAATGATCGCTTCATGTAGGGCTTTACTCTCTAAAAAAATATCATAGTTGACAGGAAGGCATGTTTTACACTTTTTACCATTATTCGGGTGTTATCTTGCGGAGATAATGGTAGGGCATGAATAGGTGTTCACAACTGAATCCCTGATATATGATACACTTGAAGACTAAAGTAAACCATTGCAGTAGAAAAGGTTACATTTCACTAAGAAACGGCCGAAAATATAAATTGCAAAAACAGTCGATTTTGATTTGTGTCAAGTTCTTTCTTGCTTTGTACATGACATATCTTTTTATTGCATAAATCGATTCCGCTTAGAATGGCCTTTAAGAAAAGGTATGGTTATGGGGGTCTCTATGTGCAAAATGTTGCATTTATTTTCGCTCAAAGTTGTCGCTTTAACATTGAATTATATAGGGAAACTATTTGGTGTATTATGACCTAAACGCAAAACCAGGCCTAGTCACAAAGGAGCTGTATTTACAGAAAATCATCATTTTTTTAGTGGGATATGACGCGTTTTGGCAAATTTCACGGAATAAATGCGTTTGTTTCGCGAATTTAAGGAGCATCGTGAGTTTTTAAGAAAAAAATACGTTTTCAGAGGAAAATAAGAAAATAAACGTACAAAAACTCGTCTTGAGCATCTCAAATCGCAACAATTTGTGCTGAAAGAGCTCATGAACACGTTTTAATAGTTATTTACTTCTTTTTCTACATAGCTTGTAACAATATTCCAGTATTTTGACCGATTGTAATTATTTAGGGTAATCGTTTTGCGCCTGAACGCCCGTTATAAATCAAAGCTCCGAACGCGAAAGCCACATGGCTTATCAGGCGTTATAATAAAATGCATTTTCAAGCATTTCTACGTGAAAGATCGGTCTGAAAATTGGCATGCACATAGAAAATAGGTTTATAAGTATCGAGGAGTGCTTATTTTTCGCAATGTTAACAGTAAACGTTGTCTTATAGGTTACAATACACTAAATGATCGCTTCATGTAGGGCTTTACTCTCTAAAAAAATATCATAGTTGACAGGAAGGCATGTTTTACACTTTTTACCATTATTCGGGTGTTATCTTGCGGAGATAATGGTAGGGCATGAATAGGTGTTCACAACTGAATCCCTGATATATGATACACTTGAAGACTAAAGTAAACCATTGCAGTAGAAAAGGTTACATTTCACTAAGAAACGGCCGAAAATATAAATTGCAAAAACAGTCGATTTTGATTTGTGTCAAGTTCTTTCTTGCTTTGTACATGACATATCTTTTTTATTGCATAAATCGATTCCGCTTAGAATGGCCTTTAAGAAAAGGTATGGTTATGGGGGTCTCTATGTGCAAAATGTTGCATTTATTTTCGCTCAAAGTTGTCGCTTTAACATTGAATTATATAGGGAAACTATTTGGTGTATTATGACCTAAACGCAAAACCAGGCCTAGTCACAAAGGAGCTGTATTTACAGAAAATCATCATTTTTTTAGTGGGATATGACGCGTTTTGGCAAATTTCACGGAATAAATGCGTTTGTTTCGCGAATTTAAGGAGCATCGTGAGTTTTTAAGAAAAAAATACGTTTTCAGAGGAAAATAAGAAAATAAACGTACAAAAACTCGTCTTGAGCATCTCAAATCGCAACAATTTGTGCTGAAAGAGCTCATGAACACGTTTTAATAGTGATTTACTTCTTTTTCTACATAGCTTGTAACAATATTCCAGTATTTTGACCGATTGTAATTATTTAGGGTAATCGTTTTGCGCCTGAACGCCCGTTATAAATCAAAGCTCCGAACGCGAAAGCCACATGGCTTATCAGGCGTTATAATAAAATGCATTTTCAAGCATTTCTACGTGAAAGATCGGTCTGAAAATTGGCATGCACATAGAAAATAGGTTTATAAGTATCGAGGAGTGCTTATTTTTCGCAATGTTAACAGTAAACGTTGTCTTATAGGTTACAATACACTAAATGATCGCTTCATGTAGGGCTTTACTCTCTAAAAAAATATCATAGTTGACAGGAAGGCATGTTTTACACTTTTTACCATTATTCGGGTGTTATCTTGCGGAGATAATGGTAGGGCATGAATAGGTGTTCACAACTGAATCCCTGATATATGATACACTTGAAGACTAAAGTAAACCATTGCAGTAGAAAAGGTTACATTTCACTAAGAAACGGCCGAAAATATAAATTGCAAAAACAGTCGATTTTGATTTGTGTCAAGTTCTTTCTTGCTTTGTACATGACATATCTTTTTTATTGCATAAATCGATTCCGCTTAGAATGACCTTTAAGAAAAGGTATGGTTATGGGGGTCTCTATGTGCAAAATGTTGCATTTATTTTCGCTCAAAGTTGTCGCTTTAACATTGAATTATATAGGGAAACTATTTGGTGTATTATGACCTAAACGCAAAACCAGGCCTAGTCACAAAGGAGCTGTATTTACAGAAAATCATCATTTTTTTAGTGGGATATGACGCGTTTTGGCAAATTTCACGGAATAAATGCGTTTGTTTCGCGAATTTAAGGAGCATCGTGAGTTTTTAAGAAAAAAATACGTTTTCAGAGGAAAATAAGAAAATAAACGTACAAAAACTCGTCTTGAGCATCTCAAATCGCAACAATTTGTGCTGAAAGAGCTCATGAACACGTTTTAATAGTTATTTACTTCTTTTTCTACATAGCTTGTAACAATATTCCAGTATTTTGACCGATTGTAATTATTTAGGGTAATCGTTTTGCGCCTGAACGCCCGTTATAAATCAAAGCTCCGAACGCGAAAGCCACATGGCTTATCAGGCGTTATAATAAAATGCATTTTCAAGCATTTCTACGTGAAAGATCGGTCTGAAAATTGGCATGCACATAGAAAATAGGTTTATAAGTATCGAGAAGTGCTTATTTTTCGCGATGTTAACAGTAAACGTTGTCTCAATAATATAAATAATGTCACTGTTGAGATACATCGCAACCCAATCTGAACGCTTCGGACAGTGGGCTACACCACACCATCTCGCCGTTATGGCGGAATTTTCCGAGGGTTCCCGGTCGCTCTTTTGGCGGAATTATCAGAGGTTTCCCGATTGTCGATCGCCGTTATGGCGGAATTGTCCGAGGGTTCCCGATTGATCGCAGCCGAGAACCTCAGTGTATCCTACTCTATGAATGAACAATGAGTACCATTGGTAGCGTCTGCTCAAACAACGTATTTCCGCCGACTTTCGCCACGAGATCGTCGGGAAGATCCGTCGTCTCCAGGATGTACTCGTCGTCATGGTTAATACTGCCGTTGATTAAAACACGTATTATAAAATACATTAAAGATATATTCAGCATGACTAGATATGTGTTATAAACGTATCGAATATTGCGGCACCGCCTTGTCAGCTTTAACTAGTGCTCAATTGGTCGTTGTCGGCTAAGGTACTAGTTAAAAGTACCCTTGTAACTCATTTATAAACAGTGTGCCCTGGTACGGAAAATTAAAAAGAATCCGGAGTATGGCCGGGCGCCTTTAAGCGTTTTTCCCGTACCAAGGTAAATTGCCGGGCGCCTTTAAGCGTTTTTCCCGTACCAAGGTTAATTGTAGTATACTTAAGGGTACCCGGGGTACCATATAAGTAGTATCTGAGTCGACAATTACCAATCGAACATCACAAAGGACGAAAAGTGTCTTTCACATTTGCTATTCATTATAATGACATATTTGACATATTTTTTGCAAAGCGTTCATTGTTGAATAGCTGGACGTAAAGCTGTTATCGCGACATAATAAATGCCTGTTATACTCGGTTATTTTGCCGTAAAGCAAACCAAATTCAAATAAGAAACCGCTTAACTCAAACTGCACCACTTACAATTTGACTTTTAGCTGGATGTAGCACTTGAGTTTCCGGTATCCATCGCAATCCTCGCACGTCACCTGACCATCGCCGCCGCAGTTGGCGCAGCTGGGAACCAAAGTGTGTCATCTTTATAAAACAGTGCGAAATCCAATACATTATATAAACGTTGTTTACATTTGTTTGATTGTACAATTATGCTTGGAACACTGTTCTCAACTTGGCCCATTTTTTAGTGACTAGTTACAATGCTTACGATTTCTGTCCGTTCATACAGAAGGGGCAGTTCTGTTGGACCTCGTTCCCATCCTGGTCCTGTGTAGCCACGTGACCTGTCCCGTCACAGTGTTCACACTCGACGCGGCCCCACCCCTCGCACTCGTCACACTTCTCCCAGCCACGCCCCTTGCAGTCCTTGCATTTCTGAAATAGAGAGAAGCGCGTGTAGATTGAACGCGAAATAGCAATGAATATGACGGCTGAATGGAGATTCGGTTAGAAATATGTCTAGTTCAATAGGATGTATACAGTAGCGGAGTTGTTTTTGTTGAACAACCAGTTTTCACTTAAATTAATGAATATTAGTTAAAATCTTCATTCAAACCATCAGTTAACTGCCTTCAGACTAAAATATGTTATGATATTTTTAAAGCATTGTGATTATTTACCAAAATAGTCTTATAGATTAAGAACTCTAACGCATAATGGGAAAAATAAGAAAACAAACTTGAATGTTACGGCGCAAGGAAACTCACCTTGACCTTAGCGGTATGGGGGACCTCCTTCTTGACCTGCTCGTCCTTGAACTCTGCCTTGCACTGACAAGGTATGCTCCAGGGAGCCGGGGGCTCTCCATTTTCGGGGCCGTCAACGTGGCCTCCCTTGTAAGGAACCTTCTTCTTCTTTGTGGAGCGATTTTCAGTAAACGTCTCTAGTTTGTACTGAAATTAAGTTAAATAAAATACGCATATATTTTGAAGTTTGCAAAGTTCCTCCGCGCATGATGATTCAATACGTGATTCAATACGTAAGGTCCCGGCAGCACTTTTACCTAATTTACTTACTAGACTCATTAAACTTAACATTAGTTTTGATATTGTATAGTTAATATTTTCAACTATCTATTGCCTAGTGGCGTAGTCTCATGTTGTGGAAGAATCCGAGGTGTCTATCCAGAGGCAGCCCTACCTGTCCGATATAGTGAACGCCATCCAATTCACATACGATAGGAATAAAATGAACAAGAGTGCCAAACTGTCACAAGATACGCCCGTTCGGAGGTTTTGGACACCATGCTTAATGCTTGAAATGCACTAAGTGACCTCGAGACCTAGTTATTGACCCGGCATGACCCATATTTGAACTTGACCTAGATATCATTTAGATGTAACATCTGACTAAATTTGGTGAAGATCAAATGAAAACTACTTCAATTAGAGAGCGGGCACCATGCTAAATGCTTGAAATTCATTATGTGTCCGATCGTGACCTCGTTTTTGACCCGGCATGACCCATATTCGAATTTGATCTACATATCATCTAGACTCAACTTCTGACCAAATTAGGTGATGATCAGATGCAAACTACTTCAATTAGAGAGCGGACACCATGCTAAATGCTTGAAATGCACTAAGTAACCTTGTGACCTAGTTTTTGACCCGGCATGACCCATATTCGAACTTGACCTAGATATCAACTAGATGCAACTACTGACCAAGTTTGGTGAAGATCGGATGAATACAATTTGAATTAGAGTCCGGACAAAGTGGCGCCGTTGAAAATGCACTAATTGACCCTATGACCTAGTTTTTGACCCGGCATGACCCATATTCGAACTTGGCCTATATATCAACTAGATGCAACTGCTGACCAAGTTTGGTGAAGATCGGATGAATACAATTTGAAATAGAGTCCGGACAAAGTGGCCCCTTTGAAAATGCACTTATTGACCCTATGACCTAGTTTTTGACCCGGCATGACCCATATTCGAACTTGGCCTAGATATCAACTAGATGCAACTGCTGACCAAGTTTGGTGAAGATCGGATGAATACAATTTGAATTAGAGTCCGGACAAAGTGATGCCTTCCGCCCGCCGCCCGCCGCCCGCCGCCAAGGGGTTTCACATAATACGTCCCGTATTTTATACGGGCGTATAAAAATCGGACCTGTGTTATGTATACACCGAGGGCAAGTTTTACAGAATCGGTTAGCATTTTAGCCCACTCAATTAAAAAAGCAAAAAACTTATTTACTAATTCGCTCGTTATTGATTGCCTGAGTGACTGAATGCAGGAATGTCTGGTTCATCATTATCTGTTCTTTAATTTAAATACAATATAATAAAATCAACGTGATACAATTTTTATCAGAAATATATTCATTTCATACATACATACGGACAGATCAAGGTTTTCGTCTACCCATTATGTCATTTAAAGTAAGACTTACTTTACATAGCAATATTTAAATAAATTGTATTAGTTATTTAGTGGAATCATAAGTAAATACCCAATTCGTACCCAATAATACTATTCCTACAGGGTTTCCAATACATAAATAACATTGTATGAACATATACAAGTTTCTAATGTCATTGAAACTTGAATTCATTTATATTCCATGCAAGTTGTTAACCCTAGCCAGTTTTCATATAAGTACGCCCACAATAGTGATACATCGACAATCTCCGGAATCCTGGTCCACCAAAAGGTGGTGTCATGCGATGAACACAGCCCATTAGATATCGTTAAACTCATAGTTTGCATGATATTTGATGCGGATGCCTCACCAATTTGTAATTCTCAAATCCATCTCCACTATCGCATCCACCTCTTAATTTAAGTACATTTCTTTCAGGGCTCTAGTAAAGTTTGTGACCTTGTTCTTTGGCACACACGTTTTGCTTTGTTTTATGTGATTTCATTTTAAATCATATAACAATACTGGATCGTATACACTCTACAACGTTTCAAACTGGTCGCTTTTATTGTGTTGTTTCCATAACGGGTAGATTATTTTCGCATTTCCCTAAAGAGTTAAACAAACATTTGAAACAAATTGCATGGTTTAATTTTGCATATGGAACAGCAATTCTTCATAAAAAAATGCACATTTGAATAAGGCGCCGCACAGAGCTTTAACACACTGCTCGCAGTTATAGGTGGTTTTAGGCTTTATTTCCGAATACTTCAGACTTTAAGCCCATGAGTACACATTCATATGATACAAAATGTAGACAACAGTGGTCAATGCCATACATGCATATAAATATCTAATTTGGAGCAATATAATTTAAAAATAACTATACACGAATTGGCGAATTTTAAGACATGCAAATTCAAAATAAACAGCTATCGTTCGAGTGAGAAATGGAACTCATCTCCGAGAACGTTACAGTGTTTACATTTTCTGTGTTCATACATAGGCGTCTTTTAAGGCCTGTGCCATCGCCCTGCTTTTACTTCAAGCATGTGAGCAGATACTTTTAAACGCGTCAACTCGAATCTTAATTTTGCAACATTGAGAGAAGGTTGAAATCTAAAATTTCCATTAATGCAGTAGTTTTTACCCCTTTTGTAAGTTTTTTTTTCATCTCGGTTATCCGATTCTGAACGTATATATCAGATATTCGTTTTATATAGTGCAACAAATATATGTCTGAAGGTGTTTTTGTTTTAAGTTTTGACAATGTGACCTAGAATTGACCTCAATAGACCCAGATCCGTCTTGTTATTGTGAAAATAAACATTCCAACAATTTAATCACAAATGTCCACTCGGTATGTTATTTGTGGAATAACTTCAGCTTTTATTGTTTGTATTTCAACCACATCCCACGCTTTTTTTTTCAATACCATGCTATGACAGATCATAAGACATTTCGCTGGGCAATAATAAGTAAACAAGGGCTGTATCTATGTATTTACATATATCTGCCCGCAAATCCCTGACTTGAATTGACAAAAAGATCACGTATTTCATATTTAAAATTGATTGTTAACAGTGAACAAATATTTACTGAATGTTAACAAAGAAAATCAAACAAATGTTTGGATAAACATATATATAGTTGTGAACTAAGCGATACGTGGGAAATCTCGTTTTCATGATCGAGTTTACTAATCCATCAAGTGCGTCGTTTTCGCGTTGTTGCTACGCTACACATTTTGAATCAATTATACCGAATAAAAAAGAAAAAGACAACGTTATCTGTTTCTCCTTTTTTTGTTTCGGAGCATATCGATGGTTTAAATAAACAAAAAAACGAAACAGAAATATTTTACTAATACTTTATATGAATGGTCTGATATTGAGAATATTAATCCGCATTCCGATCGATATGCCTCTAGCACGTGAAAAAATATTTGACTGAACTATTTGTTGTATCGACATGATATAAATATGCCTTATTCAGGGAAAAAGGCAATATGCCCATCATTCCACATATAACAGGTGACAAAACATATATAACCGGTTTATGGTGAGGCATGTTGCGTCATGTTAGATATCTGCACATACATATGGCAAGTTATAGATACAACAACAGGTAGTTTTGATGATAATAATGTTTGGACGCTGGAAATGCGGATACTTGGATAACGGATGGTACCTTATAAAAGAAAAAAAGAAAAGCCACGCGCGAAAAGTAGATTCCTCATTTTTATATAAACTTATATCCTTAATATTAGTTTTTGGGACACGGTACATGGTGAAGTTAATACATAGTACATCTCTTTGTATTGTGAAGAAGAATTTTAATACAGAATGGAAATTTTTTGAAAAATGAGAACATTCCATTGACAAACAACATAAACTAAATGATCACATTAAAGAAATACATAAAATACTGCACTCAAGTGTTTGTTATTCCAACATGAAGGGTAATTACTGTGCTTTAAATACTGAAATGTTGATTACACTCAATGACATATAAAGGAAGATAAAGCATGTTTCAAAAGGTGGTCTGCATGATGTTGTAGACAATTTGATTATCGATAACAAAGACCTATAAAATACATATTCTATAGGTCTTTGCCGATAAAGAGCACATAGGTTAACAGAGAGTTTTGTCGCAAACTCGAAACGAATTTATTTATGCTGTTACTATTCTTACCAAATTGTTTACTATTGTTTGCTATTGAAGCATGTAGATCAAGTATTGCGCTTAAAATATTTAAATAATAATAATATTCAAAATATATATGACATTGTTTATTAGGTGGTATGCATGGTGTTGTAGACAATTTGATTCCCGATAACGGACACGTCGGATAACAGAGACGTTTCACAATTTGGAAGTCTGATATGTTGTAGACCGGCGTAAGTGACGATGCAATACCAAGAAAGCAGACATCGAGAGGAAATGTATATATGCTTTAAAGTAAAAGTCGATATAAGAACAAGAGCTGTCTCAATAGGATGACATATGCCCCCGAAAAACGCTTTGATAAAAGTTGTGAGCCTTTTTCGAAACCTAAACGCAGATTTCGAAACCTAAACGCGGACCCTAAATTCAAGGTCAAAGCGGTCAAAATGTGTGTGCGTATGGAAAGGCCTTGTCCACATACACATGCTTACCAAATATGAATGTTTCATCTGAAGCGACATAGAAGTTATGAGCATTTTTCGAAACCTAAACGCAGATTTCGAAACCTCAACGCGGACCCATACTTAAAGGTCAAGGTCAAAAGGGTCACAATTTGTGTGCGTTTGGAAAGGCCTTGTCCATATATACATGCATATCAAATATGAAGGCTACACCTGAAGCGACATACAAGTTATGAGAACTTTAAAAAAAAGTGTGACGGACAGACGGACGGACCGAACGACCGACCGACAGACAGACAGACAGACAGACAGACAGACAGACAGACAGACAGACAGACAGACAGACAGACAGACAGACAGACAGACAGACAGACAGACAGACAGACAGACAGACAGACAGACAGACAGACAGACAGACAGACAGACAGACAGACAGACAGAACGACCGACCGACCAAACGACCGACCGACAAATTTGTTTTAACAGACAGACAGGCGGACGGACGGACAGACAGACAGACAGACAGACAGACAGACAGACAGACAGACAGACAGACAGACAGACAGACAGACAGACAGACAGACAGACAGACAGACAGACAGACAGACAGACAGACAGACAGTCCGATCACTATATGCCCTCCTTGGGGGCATAAAAATAAATTGAAACGCTAAAATGGTAAGATTTAATGTGTTTTAATTAAACATGCAATTAAAAACAAAATCATGCTCATGTTCCAAAGGGATAAGAACAAATTTCGGGGATTCGTTTTTAATTAACGTCAATACAACAATTTTGTATTATCGCCTGTCTACTATTACAGTATTCAACAGCAATTTTGCATTTCAGGTTGTCTAAAAATAGGGTTTTATATCTGTTTAAAGTGTCTTTTTATCGGGAACAGGAATGCCATGGTCATGGAGATGATCGGCTAAAGAAGTGTTGAAACAGTTAAATATTCTCAAATACGTCGGTAAACTAAAAAACTAAAATGTTGCAACATTAAAAGACTTTTGATCTTTTGATTTGAAAAGTGAACACGTTCTTGATTCATTTCTTAGTATTTTTTATTTTGTTGAAATATACACCGATTATCAACTACATGCTGATTTATTTTTGATGGAATTTTATCCCTTTTACCACATAACCCACTATTCTTCCTTGAGTTTCTTTCTTCGTAATACGAAGTGCAATACCATAAATCAGCCCATAAAAATTCCGTGCATGAAACCCCAATGAATAGAACATACATGCAAAAAGCTGAAGAATTCGCCTTTTTCGCGTGGCTTTTGATGTTCACTGTTATCGTAGTGCCATCCTTTATTTAAGTATTCGCATAACCGGCTTGGTTTGGAAGCAATGGATAGGAAAATAATCTAGCCTTTATTTGTCTTAGACCAGAGTGATTGGTTTCTTTCAAAGGCAGGTGTTAATTCCAGCTTAATGACAAGGAAATGTATATTAAAAAGTGGAAATGTATATATGAACAGTATATTTCGAATATATTTACATGTGTGATACCAAGTGCGCAAAACCTAATTAACTTAAACAGCAAGTTTCGGATTCTGTACTCATAGTCGATAAATTTGCAAAGTTTAACGACTTAAAATAACCATATTTTGTTTGCTTACCGTAATTTTTTACATGTATTTAGTAAAAAATCCGTTTGTTCAGTATATAGTTTACATGATATGTAAGGCCAATAATAATATATTATTTATTATCAATCATTGATTGCGGACCACAATAGAGCAGAAATGCGCAGTTTTATTCAGCGTTTAACAGATATTTGAATTATTGATGCTAGAAAATCCAGAAGGTATAAGATCTGTTTGTGCATTACCGGTGACGCTAGAGTTCATGTGAATTCCATTCAAACATAGCTTTTTTATGCATAATCAATAAGCGTTGATCGGACATTCAATTCTTAACGGTAGCTTCTCAATGCCGGAGCCTAACATGTTATAGATTTAAAAAATCTTTCAAAGAATGAATGGAGCAAAGAATGAGTTCTTATTCATTATTGGCTTTATTTTGCAATTAGAACTTTTATTAATTAAAGAAATTGATCGGCTTATGAAAGGATGTACATTCTTTGTGAGAAAGTAAGCACAGCAAAATATACATATTTTCAGCTCCAAAATCTATGTTTGCTGAATTTCGTTCATGCACTTGATACCTTCACGTGTGCTTCAAGTCGGGAACGCATTGGCGGTTTACGGCTACTTCTTATGCAGCCACTTTATGAGGGGGAGGGGGGCGATGGAGGGGGGGGGGGGGCGATGGAGGGGGGGGGGGGGTGGAGATTAAGATTCGCCTTTTCCCGTAATTCCTCCCGTCCTATATTCCATCTGTCCCACTTTCCCTCCGTCCCAATTGTTTGTGTCGAGCGTAACTCAAAACGTATTGGTGCTCGAGGGATGAAACTTTGCAAATATATTAAAATCATGTGGACAAGTGCACATCCATATTTTTGTTCGGATATTTTCAACATAACCGATGTTATGGCCCCTTTTTATTTGAAAAATTCTAGTGTAAAATTGTATTGCGTAACTCAAAGAAAATCGCTGCTACAGGGCTGAAATTGTTCTAACATTTTATTAACCAGCATGTGATTTTGCATGTGTGTATTAAACCATTAAATAAAGTACTTTGTCTAGTGAGTGTTTAATACCTGAAACAGTGCCCATTAAACTCTCGAGAGCATATAAAACAGCATCTAAGTAATTTAATAGGTGATCTTGATTTAATCTTTTTTATATAGTTTATGTTTATATACACAAATAATAATTGTGTTAGTTGATTGTACGCAGAAGAGCATGTTAAGATAAACAAGAACATTTTTTTTTTCCCCAATAATGTTTTGTCTTGCAAACGAACATTTTCTTAAAGTTTACAAACAAATGTTTGACTTTCTTCATGTTTTATGACTTAAATGTCCTGATTTGTCTTATGTAGTTTTTTAGAATTCATAGGCGCAGTTTCTTAGATTGTTGTGTATTTTTAAAAAGGATCATTTGTGCAGCCTTACGGTTAAAACGTAGGCATACGCTCTGTCAATCAATAATTGTAAATAATTGTGTAAATCAGGTTTTTGTGTGTGTGCGAGCTCCTAATTTCAATGACTGGCACTTTAAATCTGTTGTTTGCTGGTACTAAGAGTGCTCGATAACACCAATGTGAACAAGCTGGAAAAAACCCATGTCTACAATGATTATTGAACCAAGTCTATCCCGTGTCTAAGGCAGACACTGTATCGCGTCGCTATGAAAGCAAGCTCATTTAGCAAGGCAGTAAAAGTGCTCCTCATTCATCGCCCTACCACGCAAATCCCACCCATTTGTGAAATTCTTCCACAAATTTCTGTCTGCCATGTAATTTGCCGGACGTCGTACAGATAAACGACCAGATTTTGGTTATTTGCATTAGGCACCCTTAAATCCAGTTAGGAAAATCCCCGATTACCCTGAGGATTGAACCAGGGCCCTTTTGGTTCTAAGGTAGACACTCTACCGTGTCACTATAAAAGCAAGCTCATATAGCAAGAATGTATTAGTGTTCCTTAAACCTCACACTACTGTATACAACACATCGAGTTTTGAAATCCTTCCATGAACATCCTTCTGCCATTCAATCTCTCTAACGTCAAACAGAAAAACAAGCATATCGCCTGTTCAGCGCAAAACTGTTCTAACTCCATTTTTTTACAAAAATGACATTTTCATATTTTTGTAACTGGTTTTAATAAATACACATTATTCAAAATGAATTTCAACAAAATTCTTAAAATTGGGGCCAAAAAGGGCCAGTTGGCATTTTGCTCTAACTCAATTTAGCTGTAATGATCAGTGCAACACTGTTCCAACTTGAGTTGGAACAGTGTTGCACATAAGAAAATGGCCAGAATCACTTACATTTTCAGTGCAATACTGTCGTAGATTTAATTTTTACCGTATACTTTGTTTGAATAATGACATCATACTAAAACTATGGTGTCACTTTTGATATATACATGAATTTGTATTAGACATTTATATCCATAGCAATTGTTTACACTTTGAATGTGTTTTTTAAACCTTTCAATACCATTAAAAACGGAATCTCATTACAATACTTGTAACAATAATAACAATACTATTTAAATTAATTAATTCTAAAAATTATCAGTTTTATTACAATTATAATTATTACTTTATTATTAGTAGTAGTTTAGTAGTAGCAGTAGAAGTAGGACTATTAGTAGTATCTTGCTAGTCTATTTCTCCATAATTACTGGCTGGAAATCAACAAAACATAATGACTATGAAGATGTCTGAATTAAATCACATGTTAGGAGTTTGCAGAACATTTAGTTAATATTTCTTGTCTTTATGGATATCCTTATTTTAAATAAGAGCAGGTTGCAGTCAGACATTTTCTTGAGTTATGGAACCTTGAAGTTAGCTTCAATTTGTGTTCACACATTTTTTTTCCTATGTAGGCATTTTTTAAGAAACCGTTTTTATTCTGTCGCATTAAGTCATATAAAAGGTATGACCAATTCATGCTCTTGTACACAATTTATTCTCAATAACAGTTTTTATTAAAGATTTGCTTTGCTCAAGTTGTAATATTGCCTGACCAAGGACATTAGGGATAATATAGCAGGTTCAAAATAATTCTTGCAATACTTGTTTAGAATTAAAAATTGTGTCCTTGATGAAAATTCCTATTGTGGTTTTTCAACTTATTGTCCTAAGAATAAACTTGATTATTAGCAATATTGGTGAGAAATTTGCATAGGAATATTGTTGACTGTAATACATCTATGTCACATTGTTGAGCATGGTACCAATCAGTGAGAAAAAAAGCATCATACCAAGATAAACCTGTGCTTATTCCATAAATTAAGTCAAATATATTAATTGCATTCATTCATTACCAAAAGTACTTTGTAAACTTTGCTTGTTACATTAAACATTAAAACATATATGGTGCTCAAGATAACTAGCCTCATCATCATGATGCTTTTATCATTGTGTTAACCACTGTGAATGGGTTTTCCGCAGAAGTCGTCAGGGCGTAACTTCTTATATCTTGGGACTCAAAATAACAGTTTCTAATATTAGTCGTATGATTCCTTAGAGAAAATATACAACATAGACGAACATGCAAAATAACACTTGTGACTACACAATTAATGTGAAATAAGGTTTGATTCATTGATGATAAAAACGATCAAGTATTTAGCTTCATTACTTTTTCGGAAAAGTAACCATTCACTTACATTGTTTCAACAATGCACTAAACAAAAAGTGTAGCCTCAGTTCAGTTATTTAAATTGTTATCTGCATTTGAAAAATAGTTTTATTTTAAATACCGTAATTACTTTAAAGTTTTTGGACACTTAAACATAATATTTAAATTAAAATAATATTCAGATATACAAGTTTCTGAAAATTTAGAGACACTCTAAAAACATTGAATTGACGATCGGATACCGGTATGCAATGTGTAAAGAGTCAATTGTTTAAATGAATGACAGCACGTTCTTGTCAAATACCACGCCATAAAGTGTACATTGTTTTTTATATGATTTACTTAAGCTGTTGGGTGAAACCATTATCTATTACCGGTAAACAAAGTTATTTACCCAATAACGCAAATGTAATGGACATAATGCATTAAGGCATTTGTCTGCCAAGTTTTATTACCTTTATCCGGTTGTAAAAACGCATGATCACCAGAAGTGTCACAAGAAGCGCAGAAGGGAAGAATTCTGATAAAATGGCATTTTAAAATTAACTGTCCGAAAATTATGGACGAAAACCAGTACGTCCGGAAAATAAGTCACGAAGCATAATTATTTTGTCTAAAATTGGGATGTCCGAAAATGTAGAGTGACTCAAGAACAAACTACAAAATCATAATGTCCAGAGCTTATTTATTTAAGTTAAACAAGAAATATCTTTAAAAAGATATAAGGCGTTGATGTTGTAATGTTTGCGACCAGTGAAAGGAGATGGAATGAAGCGACCATGTATTTTAATAAAGTAGTGAGTGATAATAAGATAATATATTTTAATGTATTAACAAATACAAATGAAGAACAAGAAGAGGTGAAATTGCATGTTTTATTGTCAATAAGGATTGTAATGACTAGGTTTTCATAATTGAACGAGTAATACATTAGTTTCAATAGGAAAAGAAAACATATTCGCCACTGAAATACTATGAACATAATGTTGGAATATGTAGTATCGCGGGCTACCGCACCCAAACCACCGCTTTGTCGATAGTGGTAAACAACTGCGTACCTGTAAAGTGCAATCTAGCCTGTTTTTGTAGTGTTTAGTGTGGCCGCAACGGCATGTAAACAATAGATTCTTTTAATTGTAAAGACATGTGATTAATACTGTACTGCTTCGTAAACTAAGGAGAATCATTTCGATGTAATGTTTAGAGAATGTTTTGTGCCATGACAGTTTTTAATTTATTGTAATTTAAATGTAATTTACAATATATTCATATTTCAGTTCAAATGATATGCATCCAATGTTTTAGTCTGGGAACCAGACTACTAATGTTTACCAATTAGCCAATGCACAATTCGGGTTTATTCATTTCGGACCTATCATGAAAGAAGGTCATCTAAGGTCAAAAATGACGTTAAACAGCTACGCCGAAAAAAATAGTTCATACTTCAGTAAATGTATAAAAAATTATCCTAAATGAACGCAATTTTTACACCATTGATACATCTAACTAAAGATGTATAGAATAATATTTCTTAAATTCCAATATATTGATGTGGATGAATCTATAAAATGGTTAAAATTAAAGGAATGAAAGAAAATATTTATATTTGAAGTTGGAATAAGACATCAACCATAGACTAAAATGTAAGTAAAATAGACACAAATCGACTGGCATCAAATAAATTGAGTTTACTTTGAAAACGGTGTTTCATTGGATTTTTGCTATCATAAAAAGATGAAACTGATGCAAGCATGAAAGCATTTAAAGAAACAACATTCAAACTGATAAAAATGCCATTACTGTTTATGGAAAAGTTCTTATTATACTAAACCTATAGATAGAATATTTAAAAACAAAAACATTTAGAACATGAAATAAACAGTTTTGTTTGAGAAAATCACAAAAAAATGATGTCCATTCCAAGTTTGATGTCTTGCTTAAAATTCACATAATACAATGGTATAGATATATAAAGTACAAAAAAATATATGAAGTATATGATTTATGAAATTCAAATAGAAACTAGTTCATGTTATAAATTGTTAAGGATATAAAATGTTCACAGTATTGTAATGTTTTAATGTTTCGACCCTCGATTTTATTATTTGGAAATGTTTATTCATTTTCCATGTTTGAGAACTTCTTTTTTAAGAAAAATAACCAAGAAGCAGTTTTGCACTGAAATGTTATTACCAAACAACCTAATTTTATAAGTGGAAAACTGTTCTAACTTGAGTTAGAACAGTTTTGCACCAAACAAAAGTTCCCAATTGCTAAAATTTATAGTGAGAAAACTGTTTTAACTCCAATAATGATTAATATCTTTTTTATAGTTTGTAATATTATTTCATTTATGTTGAATAATATATTGAAATGATATGTTGAAAAAATATAAGACAAAAAATGTGTTGGATCTCAAATAGTATACATAAAGGCAAGTTTTTTCTACTTCCTGAACAATTTTGAAAAATAGAGTTGGAACAGTGTTGCTCTGATCAGGCGATATGTGGGTTATTTAAATTTGCCGGAAAGTGATCCAACTAGAAATATCCCTGACTACAAGAAAGATTGAATCCGGGCCCTTCGTGTCTAAGGAAGAAACTTAACCGCATCGCTATAAAAGCAAGCTCATATAGCGATTCAGTATAAGCGCTCTTTAAACCTTACCCTTCTATACAGTCATACACCCCCTCCATTTTTGAAATTCTTACGCGAATTTCATTCTGCTATGATATCACTTGGACTTCATATAGACAAACAACCATGTTGGGTTATTAACATTTGGGCGCAATGTAACCCAGATAGAAAAATCCCCGACAACAATAGGGATAAAACCTGGGCCCTCTCAGTTATAAGGCAGACACTCTACCGCGTAACTATAAAAGCTAGCATATAGCAAAGCAGTTTAAGTGCTCCTTATAACTCACCCTACCACACCATGCACCTGGTGTATCAGAACCATCATTGAACCCACGATTCCATACTCAACTGCCGCACCAACCACCTCATCCACGGCTCATCCGTACGTACGCACCGAGCGTATCCAAATGAGTGCTGCGCAAAACAATAAATAACCTTTGAAATATGAAAATATCGAAGGGCGTTAAAATTATTTTTGATAAATACTCCAGCGCCCTTAAAACCCGGAAATATTACAGATATCCCCAAGCGTGATTTAAAAACATTAAAATATGAGGAACAAAACTTCACATTTAAAACCAAAAACTTAAAATATGATTATTTCCCTCTTACGAAATATTGAAATACTAGTATGATAAATACCCCAGTGCGCATATAAAGCCTTTCAAAATAAGAAATACCAACAAGCGTGAAACAAAACATGAAATGCAAGAAGAATTCCATCACACTTAAAAACTAAACAATACAAATAATATGAAAAATAGCCAAGCGTGCATGTAACAAATAAAATTGACCGAACAACATCTGTACGTACGTGTAGAGCTGTGCATCCCTTGTGTGAGGTGATCTTCATCTCTTTGGCGGGCTTGCTGCCGTAGCAGAGGTTGTCCGCTACGAACTTCTCCAGCGCTTTCTTGCAGTCTTCCTCAGTCAGCTTCGCCGTGCTGCAAGAAAAGTCCATAGGCTTAATGCATATGCGTCAAGTGTTATCCCGGATTAACCTAGGATTTTTAGTTTAAAGAAAGTCTCTTCTTTATAGATATTTAGTTAAGGCGAAAGTGTCGTCCCTAATTAGCCTGACACTTTATGCATATGCATTAAGCCCAGTTTTCTCAGAACGATGCTCGCGTAATATCATAACAAGAAAGGGAGACAATTATTTTCATTTTCACTTGAGCGAAAAAGAACTAAGTATATGACATAAAATACGATTCATTTATTCTAAAAAAATGGAGAAAATAAACCTTCATGGCATATGAAATTGGAATGTATTGAATAATATGTAATAACAAAGTATTAATTATTCCAGCAAAAGATGGATAAAATAAATTATAATATTAACCCATCTATGCCTAGCGTCTAGAAAAAAGGCCTTGGCAAACATCGCAGACCCTGTTGAGACGCCGCATGAAGCGGCGTCTCATCAGGGTCTGCGCTGTTTGCTTAAAGGAATTTCTGTTAGAAATATTCTTAATATAGAAATAAAAATACTAGACATCCCTTATTTTGGAAATAAATTGATCCAATTTAGAAGGATGGCAGAGTCCACTAGGCATAAATGGGTTAATTTGGTGCTTGTATTTTACTTATAAGTAACGTTCACTAGATCTTATCGGAAAACTCAACCTCATACATTTCATTACAAATGATGTAGGTGGAAATGTCTTCAACAAGTACACACATTAAACTGAAACCCCTATTACAGACAGAACAAGTCGTGAGTCAAACCGTTACTGACCATGAATGAGAGAGAAAGTTATACAAAACACAAACATTATCATACTATACGACTCACTCTGTGAACACCATGGGTGGAGGCGATCCCTGGGGAGCGGTCGGCGGGGAAGGAGGCTTAAACTCAGCTGAAATCAAGCGCGATATTTTCAGCGAAGCTCTTTTATTGTATAAGGGTTAGGGGTATGCACAATTTTAAGTCAGATTAGAAAACAATGTGAAGACTCAATGCTTTCTAAACCACTTTCGCGCAATTGTCTAAAATGTGCTGTTCTAGACTTTACACTGAAAGTGGTGAACGTGCCTAACGATATCAACCACTTCCAGGCCATTGTCTAAATGTGCTGTTCTAGACTTTACACTGAAAGTGATGAATGTGCCATACGTTCTCAACCCCTTCCGCGCCATTGTCTAAAATGTGCCGTTCTAGACTTTACACTGACAGTGGTGAACGTGCCTAACGATATCAACCACTTCCACGCAATTGTCTAAATGTGCTGTTCCAGACTTTTCACTGAAAGTGGTGACGTGCCATACGTTCTCAACCATCTCCGCGCCATTGTCTAAATGTGCTGTTCCAGACTTTACACTGAAAGTGGTGACGTGCCATACGTTCTCAACCATCTCCGAGCCATTGTCTAAATGTGCTGTTCTTGATTTTACCATGAAAGTAATGAACGGGCCATGGAATTGTCTATATTGTTTTGTTCTGGCCCCGTGTTCACAAAACATTTTTTGTAATAGAAAATCTATTTTGCTTGTCATTGAGAATGGATTTCCGTTGTAATTGATAGGCAAAAATGAAAATGGACGTCAGCTAAAATCGATTTTCGATTGCAAAATCGTTTTGTGAATGCGGGGCCAGGACTTTACAATAACTTCACATCCTTACTCTGATCTCACATTTAATGCTCACTTAAGTTTCATAATAATTCGAGAAAAAGATTTAGAGTTTATCATCTTTCTGGTAAATTATATTAAAAACAAAAGGCTACAAATACATTATATTCAAATATGACATTACTGTCGTTTCCAAAGGCAAGTCCGCCGTATCCGGGAAGATCATCGAAATCAGGGTGCGCTTTCTGGTCTTTCGGTTTTTTCCCCTTGCGGCCTTTTCCTGCCTTTGGGGGTTTATCCCCTCCCTTCTCAATCTCATCACCCGCCCCCTTCACCCACTCTGCCAACAAAAGGATACATCCATAGCTGAAAAACGGTCTTGCAATTTATCATTATTATGCTAAAGTAGCGCACATTTACTTTATGTAAACTGCTATGTAGTGATGTATCATCGTCAGCTTACCACATGCTGCAAAAAGTCGCACAAATGTAATGTCTTTTAATCAATTAGACTTTAAATGATCCGCACATCTATAACATTAAACATACTTGGTTAAATAATCAAGATGGTGAACCCAATGTATACATATAATTGTTACATGCGTCTATTAAAATATTTATATGTTATTTATATGAGCCTTGTTCTGAGAAAACTGGGCTTAATGCATGTGCTAAAAGTGTCATCCCAGATAAGCCTGTGCAGTCCGCACAGGCTAATCAGGGACGCCACTTCATGCATTAGCTTGATTTTCGGTAAGGAGGGACTTCATTGAAACTAAAAATACCATAAAAGTGGAAAGTGTCGTCCCTTATTAGCCTGTGCAGGCTGCACAGGCTAATATGGGACGACACTTTACGCACATGCATTATGCCCAATTTTCTCAGAACGCGGCTAATATGCTGATGTGTGAAACACGTGCAGTGGAGTTAAATGATGGCATAGACAGTAATAATGACAACAGTAGGCATGCACATGAACTCTTGGTAAATCCATCAAGAAGTACAAAATACAAAGACAAGTCCAAGCATTATCAATCAAAGGGGAATCAATTAATTTAGTAATAATACACAGTGCTCCAGCTAGCAATAAATAGAGGGGCGCTGCGCCCCTCTAAAATTTGCCCACTTAAAAAGCGCCCCTCTATTTTTCTGTCAAATGCCCTTCTGATCTCTAAATTCCTGCTTTCAGGCCAAATAAATCGCCAGAATCATTGACATGAATACACAGATAACACCCTTGCATGACTGCCTGTGGTGTAATAAGTCAACACATTGTGAACAAACAAGCCCCAAGGGCATGGTTTGTTATCAGATCACTAATTTGCCTTTTGTTGCAGAAGATAGTAACATGCTGTGAAAGATTATCTCAGAGGTCACGCTTTTGATAGGCACAATCACACTGAATGAAATCAAACTCAGCACTATTGATTTTTTTAAACTTTTGAATTCTTTGGCTATATTTTTTTGTTTGCAAAAATATTGATTTTTAATTCAAAATACCTATTAACATTTTAAAATTAATCATCTTTTTTTAATGCGAATATGCGGTTATTTTTAAGTCCGAAATTACGGAATGGAAACATATTTGTGTTTGAATTTGTATTTCTGAACTTTAAAACACTGTCTGTCCTCAATCATGATGAATTTTAACATGAATAGGGGCAGACATTTGTTATTTCAACAAATAAAGAACTTGTTTGGAAGGAGGATTTATCACTCTGCAAGTAAAATGTAATGTTGATATTGTCATATATTTTCGCGACCTAACAAAACTGTCAACGTTGTTGACATTAGTTGAAATAACATGTTGTGAAATAAATATATCCTATTATTAACAATAACAATGTTTCATTTAAATCTCCAGACTGGATGACATTGATCATTGTTTCGACTTTAAATTTGTCAATATAGATTTTTGTTTTAATTAATATTATTATTGTGGACAAACATTGGCTCAAAAGTATTTAAAGCAACGAATTTAATTAGTGACAGTCACAACGTTTTTTTGACCCAGTGAAACCCTTGATTTTATTTCATGTTTTCTTCATTTAATTTTCTTTTAAAAGGCCACTGATGCTGAAACTGGAACCTGAAAGATTAACATGCAGTTCAATGATGATAAAAAAAACATCAAAATTCCCCCCCTCCCCCCCCCCCCCCTCCCACAAACACACACACCGGAAAGAAATATGATATCTACATATCTCTAATGCGTGTAGTCGGATGCTAGCCCAAGTCGGTTTGGAAATTGGCTACTAAGTTGTTTTCCTTAGCGCAAATGTAGATAGTAATACTAATATATTTATTATAATTTCATTACACAAAATGAGGAACAGCTTACAATTGGTGAAGTCATCCAATGCACTAGTGTTTACAATTAATAAGTATATAGTATTACCAAAGTATATACTTAAGTATATTTATAACCAAATGCCCTATTTTCCAAAATTACGCGTGAAATGTGCCCTTTTTGGGGAAGCTCCCCTCTATTTTGAAAAGCTGGCTGGAGCACTGATACATTTTCTACGATGCAGAATATCACAGATGTGAATGATTCATGTCATATCAATAGGACTGCTTTTGCATCATTCACGTACTTTTCGTTATACTAATATTAACAATAAAGATGTACATTACTTACTCATATTAAAAATTAATTACATGTACATATGAAATGTATTCCTTACATAAGCTCATGACTTTTAACAGGTTCTATTAATTATATACTGATAGAAATGAATTGATCTACCCTCTAAATGTGTATGCCGTATGTACATGTATCCGCAAACCTGTCTATACAACTGTTTCATCCTTACTAGGGTCAATATATTCATTGTGCCATTGGTTCGAAAGCTTAACCCATTTATGCCTAGCGTCTAGAAAAAAGGCCTTGGCAAACAGCGTAGACCCAGATGAGACGCTGCATGATGCGACGTCTCATCAGGGTCTGCGCTGTTTGCTTAAAGGAATTTCTGTAAGAAATATTCTAAATATAGAAATAAATATACTAGACATCCCTAATTTTTGGAAATAAATTGATCCAATTAAGAAGGATGGGAGAGTCCACTCTTGGACACCATGGGTTACATATCTAATGATAGGGTCCGTATAATGTATTACACCAAGTTGCCAAATGTATTTAAACCACACATTCCGTTCCCCTTCATACATATATTTCGACAATATCCAACACAGCCAGTGTTGAAACCTTACATATCGGTGCAGTATTAAGGGAGAAAATACATTTCTTTTGAACGGACGATGACAAGGCTGTAATTTTAAGTTATTGGTAAGTTAAACTTACGGGTCGGTGCTTCGTCTGGGTTGTATTCGCCTGTAAAGAGAAACACACACCAGTCACTTCGTTATATATATAAATATATTTGATAGTGATTTTTTTCAGTGATGTTGATGTTCGTTTTAATTGGAATATTTTTCATTCAAAATGGTGTCTTTACTAATTTATATATATATAAGCCACACGCTTACCACCTGTGATCTGAATACAATATGCCATCATATAATGTGATAAATGAAGTAAAATATGAAGCAACAGAAGTCTAATAATATTACATAATTGGACGTTACAGTTCTTTAATGACTTTATAGCATAGCCCGACTACACTATTTGAAATACTAATGACATGTATTGTTCATAGTGTATTATGTGAAACGAGAAGTATCGCTATTGGCCATCTTGGTCACCTTGAATGGTGTTTCGTTTATCTGTTTAACCCAGCTTTTCACTTTAAAATTACCTTTACATAACGCCAGTAGATCCGAATGAAACAATGCGAATAATTTTTTTACTGATAAGAGAGAAATTTCCCAGAATTTTTGCCATATCACTGCGTTTGTATACAGCGTAGAGGATGTACGGTACTATAAGTCAGGGCAATGAATTCCAGACTACTCTTTGTATTTTAATACGATGCATAGCCTAGGCACACATTTTTGCCCAGTTACAATTACGTGTTATAATCAATCTCGCAGAATTTTAGGGTCAGTACTCTGTAATTTAATCGTGAAGATAAACTCATACTAAGCCATGTGAGGAAGCATGACGGGATCTCCCGTTGTAATTGTTTTTTTTTCTACGAACACTATTGTCTTGTTTAAATGTAAGTGGCTAAGTGCACTTAATAACATACACATTTCATGGGTTGGATATGTGACTAACAAGTGAAAATATCAACAACATTTGAACATTTTATTTCAATTTAATTATTCAAAAACGTATTTTTCTAACTGTATTTCAAAGTCAGGATATAAGCCAAATATATTTTTAAAGATACTTCTTGTTTAACTTAACATTTTTACGCTGATTGTGTATTTTAAAGGAATTGCTTGTTTAACCTAATATATTAAAATATAGTTAAGATTATATTTACCTATATATATTTTATCCTTATATATGTTAATAAGTATGTTTTGAGATGATTTTGTTTGGTGATTTTTAAAAGTTGTAGTTTTAAATTAAAATTGCAGTACTTGTAATAACAGAAAGAGTAAAAGTAGTTAAAGGCTTACACAGTAGGTTACACAAAGAAACAATTCAATGGTTTTTGAGAACAATTGGTCGTTTTACTTAGACGGAAATATTCATTTGTTTTCACTTACATATGTATTCAAATTGGGTAGGTTTATGTAAAATTAATTATCCCAACGCTTTTCGAAAAGCGTGGGGATTATGTGGTTATCTCCGCCGTCTGTCCGTCCGTCCTAGCCACTATCTTCTCCTACACTATTAGCACTACAACCTTGAAACTTACACACATGGTGATTAAGAGCACATGTGCGACGGTGCACTATTTGTATTTTTTCACTCATTTTACTAAAAACATGCGGCGTGAGAATACGCGTCAGTCTCGGCCGCGCCATTTCTAGTTTATACATGTTTTGAAAATGGAGTTTATATGATATACTTGCATTCATAGTAAAACATAAAATCGAGTTTTGACGCCACAAAACTTTTTCATTTTGGAAGATTGGAAATAGATGAAATGTATACAGACAGATTCTTATAATAAGTGTCGCGTTCTGAGGAAACTGGGCACAATGTTTGTACGTAAAGTGTCGTCCCAGATTAGCATGTGCAGTCCGCACAGGCTAATCAGGGACGACACTTTCCGCTTTTAAGGTATTTTTAGTTTAAAGGAAGTCACTCCTTACCAGAAATCAAGTTTGGCATAAAGTTTCGTCCCTGATTAGCCTGTGCGGACTGCACAGGCTAGTCTGAGAAGACACTTAACGGCTAACACACATGCATTTTGCCCAGTTTTCTCAGAACGCGATTCATACAATGGTCATTCAGCATATCCTACCGCTACGGACCTTTTGCTGACATTTGGAGGACTCAGGAAATTTATCAATAATACTCATATGAATCTAAGCTACTGTATGCTTGTTAAACAGTGCATATATATTGTCAATATGTGCATTTTATCTAAACTTGCAATTTAGAAAGCAATAATTTCATTTTGAAAACAAAAGCTATATTAAATGGTTTTAAGTAACACACAACTAGGAGGCCTTCAGAGCTTTGATTTTATTTCAAATTGTACACGTTGAAAAATCTTGCCATTTAATATTTTAGACGTTTGATACAAAAATCTAGTCCGTATTACCTTCAAGTGACATTCCTTACGTTTGACAATCACGCAATTATCCGACTGTTCTCAAGATTATGATAGTATTTAACCACACTAGTCCAACTCAATCTCTTGCACGACGGTTACTCCTTTAAATATGACTCATATTATGAGGTCGATTTACATCGACGTAGATTACGTCTAATTATTTGGACTAGCACGACGGTTACATAGTTGCAATAATCCAACTCCCAGCTATTGACCCTCCGGGTCTGGCTGTACGTAAGTACTCATAAAAGCTCAGAGCATTCAAGAAGAACTAGACGGTTACATTACATTCACCAGAACGGTCTTTTGTTATGAAAGCGTCTCATTTATGTCATGATCATTCCAAGCGTTCATCATTGAGGTTACAGAATACTAAACTATCACTTACGGTTACATTGTATTCACTGCATTAAAGATCAAAGCGCTGAAGGCTCTGAGGATGTTCGCTATTGCATAATTTAACACGCAATTCATTTTTCAAAATCAATCGCAAGTTTGAAATGAACACACGCCATTCAACTCTATAAAGTGTGTGTCATAGCGCACGGGTCGAGTTTTGTGTGCACGTTTTATCATCCTTATTATTTCATAGAAATAACTTAGACAAAATAAAAACCACATGCTTTTGGAAGTTCTGAAAGCATAGAAAGTATGATGAAAATGGTAATGAGAACTTAATATAAAGAAAATTTGCAGTCACCATCATATTAAAGGAATATTTTTTCTAATATCAAATGACTATCTCACCAAGAATATAAATTCATAATGAAAGTTCCGTGTACAAAACTTTTGATTTTTGACACCATTTACAATTTCAAAATATACAATAATCTTCGTATCTTGTATATGGAGGAATAAAAGTATATAAACATTGCTGTTTATGCTTTACTTGTTACCCGAGCAGTTCACACGGTGTCAACAACGCTAACATAAACATAGGTATAGAGCACTAATGCGCTTTTAGGCGTAGCTGTTTCAGTTTTCATCTTAGTGACTTTTACATAACGCCAACAGACACGCATGAATATTTTCCAATATTTAATAAGCTGATTCGAGATACAACCACTGAATGTTTGCTACATCACTGCGTATGTGCTTAATTCAAAGGATGTAGCACTGTTCAGTGTAAGGAATTCCGGACTACTCTCTGTATGCTCAAACGAAACAAATTGTGGCCCTGTTACAATTACGCGTTACAGTCCATCTCGCAGAATTTCACTTTCGCCTCCAAGATGAGAAAACAATCATTAGCGAAATAGTATAGTGTCACGATAAGAGAAAATCATTTAATTATCATACCACAATGTTTGCCGCAGTTGGTCAGCACGTCTGGAAATCATTCCTTAATGTGTGGATAGGCTGCCATTATTAACAAGTTTGCTATTTTGAATTCAATTTTGTATCAAAAAGCATTGTTCTTAAATGTGGCATTTTCAATTCGCGATGAGATTTGTAATGAACCTCGTCATGCGAAAATGGGTCTTATTCCATATGCGCCCATCATATAAATAGCCCACCCAGCTATCCCTCCTTCAGGTAAGGAGAAACATAACATAATGAGTGATTTTAAAGCGAACAGCATCGCCTATGGCCTGACTGCGCAAAAGCACATGCTGGGTTTAACAAACGCTTGCCGAAACGCATAAGACCCATTTTCGCATGACGGCGCTTTTGACGTGTGATTTATTTGTGTCGAAAGAAAACTGCGTTTAAATCAAATATAAACATACGATTTATTTCGATAGTGAAGAAAGATACCCATAACAATATAAAGAAGTGAAACTCCAGCTGCTGGAGCAGTATTGAATTTTCATTAAAAACAATTAGTAGGTCCTTTATTTAAGGCAAGTGACCGATTGCCCAAACAGTACAAAACAGCACAATACAGCACAATACAAACCAACATAAACACAAAATACAAGGCATATGAGGACACATATGAAGTGCTCTCCCGTAGTATATTTTTTATTTACTCACACTAATGTGTGGTTTGACAATGCTATCACACATTTTATGCGGTGAATATGCAGCTTACAAGTGAAAAACACAACACAATAGTTTAACTTTTGTTTAATTGTATTTAATTATTTAGAAAAGTAAATTGCTAACTTTATTTCAAAGTCAGCGTATACGCCGACTACATTTTTAAAAGACATTTATTGTTATAAATATATTTAATATAATACATGTATATTTAGTTGCTTTCGGTTTTAGCGATTATAAAGCATTTTCGAGGTTGCCTATAGTATGCCTGTAGTAATTGATGAACTCATATCCAACTGTCTATGTATTGAGAACTGTGAATATAAACAAGCTAAACCTTCTACAAACCTTCTACTATCGCGTTGCTAGCACCCGTAAATACAAAAGATCACCGCTATCTGTTGAGAACCGAAGAACGTTTTACAGAAATACCCACTGTAGTAGCATGAACGAGGTTATAAAACAGGTCATTCGTATTATTATTATAAATTGTTTGTTATATTCGAGTTAAGCGATTATGAAACTTTTTTTTGTCTATCGTATCGCTGACTTATTGTTGAACTTATGTTCAACGTTTTATAAATTGAGAATATAAATAAGCGTCAACTTTTTCCCGAATCTCTCAATTTACGACCTGTACTACGTCATTGAGTTGTATGTGAGAGCGTAACCTATTGCGTTGTTATCGCCCGTAAACGTTCCTTTGTTTATCGACAAGCTATCATGAATGCCAAAACACCCGCGAAAAAAAACCACGTGACCAAATAGGACGCTAAACGCAAATACCATGCGACTACGACTTTTATTATGTAAGAACGTTCCGCAATTCCTTTGAAGCCGGGGCCTTGTGATTGCTATTACGTAAAGAATTGACCTCTAACTGAAGTAAGCCAAGGAAACGCAGCACCTAATTGACCCATTCCTTCTATGTGCGAAGGCAGATTGAATTTTACTAATGTATGGTTTGCCTATAAGTACACACATTATAATGCGGTAAATATACGACTATCAAGTAAAAAACACTATAATTAAACTTTTGTTTTGAATTAAGTTATTAAGAAACCAAAATTCCAAACCTTATTTCAAAACAGCAAGACTACATATTTTAGAGAATATTCTTGTTATATTTGAATGTTTTTTTAACAGTTTCAGCGATAATGAAACATTTTTTATGTTGTCTATCGTATCCCTGTAATAATTGTTGAACTCGTGGTCAACGTATTATTAATTGAGACCTGTGAATATAAACAAGCGTAACCTTATACTAGTGCGTTATTCTCACCCGGACTCCCCTTTGTTTATCGCCAGCCTCAGTTTTATGAATGAGATGAGCGAAAATACTACGTCACAATGACGCAGCAAAAAGTGGACTATTTTAATCATTCATAAACAATCTCCTCCGCGACACGTACGATACGATCATTGTTTTTTATTCTTTTCTATAAAACACCATTCGAAACTATTGCATTTAACATGATATTAATATAATGTTTCCATTATTGAATAAACATAATTGGAGAACTCAAACCTCTTGCATAAATTATACAACTCTTTCTTGCGCGGTTAAGTAAGCGGGAATTGGGCTAATCATACCTAGGCCGTACCGATCTGAATTTTACACTAAGCACTTTAGACAGTCGCTAAAGCGACCATCTAAAAACCATCTCATACCATGATATCTTATATAATTCTTAATTCATTATTATAAAATTGATATGGTTTCTTTTTTATGTTAAGAAACCAACATACATACACACGTCGAAGCATTTCCTAACGTCACAAAAAAATATGTTCAATTGTTTACATTTGTGAAGTGCGTGGAATGTTTCCATCTGCGTATATGGGCAATAAATTAGTTCCAAAGAGTTGCATTAAAACTCGCAAGTTTTTGCACGATATATCGTACATTTAAAAGTCATATTTCTTAATTTGATGCATGCGATCTTAAATATCCAATCAAATATACATTGAATGCGTTTGTTCGGTTTTACCTATTTCATAGACAAAATGGCAAGCTGAGCATTTCGCAGAGTTGTATGTGAGAGCAATGAACGACAACTCTGCAGGGAGATTTTGTATGTGAGAGCAAGGAACGACAACTCTGCAGGAAGATTGTAGTCCAACTGCGTTTATATTGTGAATGTTTACTTGCAAAATGAAACGCATCAGCGCTTTAAAGGAACGTGTGAAATGTATTACCGTGTATCCACTATGTTCTTTACATAGAAACGGCTTAACTGATGTATTGATCACACTGGGTATGCGGGTACTTTGATACAGATGGCTCTTCGATACAAGAAAACAACAAAAGCCACGCGCGAGAGGTAAGTTCATCGTTTTTTTTAAAGTTATATCATATAGATTAGTTTTTTTAGACAAGGTGCATGGTCGAGTTGATAAATGGCGTACATTTTTTTATTGCAAAGAAAAACATCACGGAAGAATGGTAGATTTTTCCCCAAAAAATAGAAAATTCGGTCGGAAAACAGTATAAACTGGATGTACAGTGTGGCCAATACACCTCATAAAATCCTTTGTCGTTGGTGCTCATTATAATCGCATCATGAAGACGATACTAATGCGTAGCCACCAAATTTAAAAGAGATTGGAAAACTCCCTTTATATTGAGCTTTACACTTTCCTTTCCCTTTTATTATCATATTCCAAAGGGATAAGAACATGTTTCGCTAATTCGTTTTTAATTTACGTCAGTACATACATTTTTATTTATCGTCTGCTTACTAAGACAGTATTCCAGAGCGATTACCGCATTTCTGATTCACTAAATAGAGTGTTATATCTGGAAAAAAAGTGGCGAGTCATCTGGAATCGAAGTGCCATTGTCTTTAGGATGATCGGTAAAAGAAGTGTCCATGAAAATTTGGCATCCGACTAACATTTGAATTTCCTCAAATACGCTATTCAACTAAAATTAAACATGTAGTAACAATAATGGAGATATTAATCTTTTATTTCGATTACTTGGCACGTTCTTGATTTATTTCCAAGTATTTTTATTTTGTTGAAATACGTACTGATCATCGAATTCATGACGATTATCGATGACATTTTTTGCACTGTTTTTTTTCACGACTTTCTTGCTCCGCAATACGAAGTACTATACCATTTATCGACCAAACAATTTTACGTGTCTGAAAACCAAATGAACAGAACATAAATGCAAAAAAGCTGAATAACTCAACTCTCGCGCGTGGCTTTTGTTGTTATCTGGTATCGACGTGCCATCTGTTATCAAAGTATCCGCATACCCGGCGTGTTGATACAGGTATGTATATTATGATAATATACATACCTGATTGATAGTATCTTTGCGGGTGTGAAATCGGACACCACAGAAAAACGGATCAGTTGGGTATAAGCGAGATTATGCTGTGTATTTATCCCATTTTCAACGCGACATTGACAGTATAACACCTTATGGAATTTACTAGCCTGTATTCATCCTTGTGGGATATACCTGTCGCGTGCACGGACTACTTTTTACTTTACCACTGAATGATTTTTCATAAGAAATAAAGTCGAGAAAACTATAGCTTCAAAAGTATGAGACCTTCAACCTTTAAATCTAGTCATATGACATTTTTCGCCATCCGTATAATGAATCAGCTGATAAATGGCGTCATAAAATGACATACTTATTGCGTCATTTTCCCCATTTTTTTGACGCTTTATTATAGACGCGACTTATTTCACATGTACATGTACTGTATATCGACATAATTGTCACTTTATAACATTTTCCTTATTTCGTGTAATGTGCATTGTTTATAATCCATCCATATAATTTTGACATTTAAGAATGTACAACAAGCCATACAAATTTCGCACAATTCATAAATAATCTGCAATATTTGCTTTCCGTTAAAATTCACGTTAGGCATAGAGCTGTGTAAAGTATAAGATGATAAAAATAGCACCACACTGGAATTCGGAACGTCCCATTTTGTTCACGGATATTATCCACTCATTTATCTGTTGTGTAATGGAATGTTTTCCATTCTTTGTGTATTTATATATTAAATTATTTTGTAAAATATAGGCACTTACCATAGACAAATAAAACATTGTGCAAGTTTAAACATAATTATGTTTGTATGCAGAAATCTGCAAATGCAACCGAGTTTACCAACGGCTATTATTTGATAAACTGCTCCGGTTCATTTTAACAGCAGTAATGTAAATAGAGTACATGACGTAGCGTGTGATGAAGAAGAAAGTTTATTGAGTTCGTAAACTCATTTGAATATAGTGATAGATGGCATAAGGGTCTTTATTTAACTATGCTTAAATAATAATAAAGACCCTAGATGCAAAATCGTCAATTATTGAGTTTAATGGATTATTAGATGGATTTTAAAGGATAATTAAAGGTAAGAAACTAGTTCGAACGTGTTTTTGGTTTTTGTTTGTACTTTTGTCGTTCCCAGTTCTCGAGGAAACGATTGGCGCCATTGATGCATCGGATCACACACGGCATACCCATAACATTTTATAAAAAACACGTTCTTCGCATCCTTAAATTCTTCGTCCGAAGTCGGAAACGTATTGCCCTGTATATTAAGTCAAATAAAGTGTCAGTCGCTGCAATTGTCTGTTTACTTGTCGAAATTGTCAAGGTCGTCGATGGTGTACGTGTATCATAATGTGGACATCGACATCATTTTGTAAGGAGCAATCGCCGCCCTATTGGATTTTGATCATTTTCTTTCGAAAATAAAATGAATTAGGCCTCTAGTAAAGTAAAATCTTCTTTTTGCGGTCGTAAAGTGTTACAATTCGCATACTGCGTAAAATTTAAAAACAGCATGATGGTGATTTTTTTACTAGTTTTACAGTTTGTGTTTTATTTTTTAAAGACAATTTTGCGTACCAGAACAAAAACATTTATATCACTACGCATGGTTACATTCGTTAGATTTAAGCGCTTTTAAGACTGAATTAAAATTATTGTTAAGGTTATTAGATCTATTTATGTTAAATGTCACGTTGAAAAAAATTGGGATAAATAGAATACTAGGATTAGCGTTGAGTACAGAGAAGTTTATGTTGCTCGGCTCGAACACCGAAAGCGCTCGCCAAGGCTCGGGCTCCCGGCCTTCTAAGCCTCGCAACATAAACTTTTCTGTATTCAACGCTTACCTAGTATTCTCTATGTATTAAAGAAGATGCATTTTAATTAACATTTTTAACAAGATGTATTTTTTTCGAATTGTGATGCTATTATGTAACTTTTATTATTTACATGAATCGTTTTATAAATACATTATTTTATTTTTATATTTCTCATAATGCTATTGTCATCATTTGGCTATAACTTCTGAAAAGCATAGCAAAACGTACATTTTGTTGATATTTGGACAACCGCTAAGTTATTTCTAGAACTCTATAAAGCAATAGACCTATTGTGTTTTTTAAACTTTAAAAGCAGTTTATTTTTTTTAAAGAATGTTTAATTTTGAAAAGAAGGCTAGAACCAATAACCTGAAATAGCAAACATATAAAATGTTCACAAAATGGCCACTAAATATTAAGATTATAAAATAAAATAAAGTCCATGTTACCTGGATGTGACATTCTTAACGTTTAACAATCACGCAGTTATCATACAGTTCTCCAAATTATAATCCAAATTAAAATGTTTTGGAATTTCACATAAGTGCAGGCTATTTTAACAAGTAACATAAAGTATATTAACGCTTATAAGGTTTTTTCTGTAACCATCAAAATATTTACCTAGATACGGTCGATCCCTTTGCGGCTACATTGCTTTATGTATCGATTGAATCTTCGCGAGTTTGAAATCGGACACCACAGAAAATGTATCAGTCGGGTTTATACGGAATACCGTTGGACCATCGTGGTTTAAAGTACGTATATGTGGTCAAGATTGTGCATAATTGTTTACACTTTTTAAACGAGAGATACGTTTGAGTTGAAATGTGATGCTACGAAGTTACATTTTTTTACTTCAATGTTTTATTAAAAAATGTGCGGTTTATGTGCCCTTAAAATGGTTTTTAATCCTAACTGCCGTGCTCTGCATTAACAATCGAAATTCGATGTCCCAGAGAAATTAATTAGTGTTTATCTGTGTCTAGAGTTTTGTCATTTCACTTAATTTATGGCAATATGCCACTTGCCTCAAATAAAGGAGCTTTGAAATATGATAAGAATGATCTCCCGTTTTGTAAACTTAAGTTTCACAATGTGTTCATTTCATTCTGGTGAGTGTTTCATTGCTGAATTTTAAATAAGTTTGAAACACGCATTCGTTCAATTCACAAGTTTATCGCAACGGGACTCTGTAAAACAATCTTAGTTTTTCGTCGTTGCTCTCCAAACTCACTTTTGACCTTAATTTCTTTTGATAATTTACCGAAAATAATGAACGTCAATCGAAATTAGTAATTCTTCCAAGTTTTTGGAATGCCAACTTAATGAAATTGTTTAACGTTTATTAACACGTATTGCATACGTGTTCAGGAAAACTGTTTAAATAAAAAAATAAATAAAGGTGTAATCAGATCTATTACGAACACTTGGAAATTGAATATACTTGTACATAATAGTGTAATATTCTTTCATATTATGTGATTACTACAAGTATTATATGCTTTGCCTATATGGGCGACAAGAATAACAATTTTGATGATGAACGAGAGATTCAGGTCAAACATAAAATTCACTTGGTGTTGTTTTGACAAATCCCCACAAAAGTGGCTCGTCCTGATGATTATTTTTTAACGCAAAAATACGTCTCAAAACTGATGTAGCCTAAAGTTACTATTGTTTTTGATAATCTTTTAAGTCTTCAATTGTACGATCTAACTAAAGGGAGCCCGAGAAATAATAAGAGAATTATTCTTAAAATTTCGCGCTATAAAGTTGAGCTAGATCTCAAGCTTTATTGAGCTAAAACAATCAAATGCCCAATTTAAATAAATGGTGAATTTAAATTGTATCATTTTAAAAATCATTTTTATTTCAATCTGTATGTGACTGCATTTGATGATTGTTACAAGTTGATGTTTTAGTGTTGTTTAACAGCTTACTGCAAGTAAACGTGAAGTGAAAAACGTACCGTTATGTTCCCTTTCTTTATAACGTGGCAGAAATACACTAATAGCTACAGGGTCTTCCCCAGGCCATTTAAGCGCCCCTTGCCGGGGCGCTTGAATTTCGAAATCAGAGTCCCCGGGGCGCTTGAAATTTTCCGATCAATGTATTCTTCAGGAAAAGAAAGTGGAGATTGTCCAAAAAAATCAAGGTTTCCCTATCAGCTGCCATACTAAGTACACGTATTGTTTACAGTACGGTATGGGAAACGAAAAGTCATGTAACCGGCCATCTTGGAATTATGCTATTTCATTTTTAGAATTAATCTCCATCTTAATATTGATTTCAAAGCCGATTGTCCATTGTAAACAGTTGGTCGTTTCTTAGAAAAAGAAATGGTTGTTTCCAATAATATTTCCAATCAAATAAGGTAGATATTAATAAACACTTGTTTTGGTAGCCGGTTTCTAGCAAGTAGGTGCATTCATAGATAAAAATCAATGCTATTTCCGACGTCATGATGTTGGTGATTACAAAAAGTTAAACTTTGAATTAAATACTAAAAAGTATACACATGTTGTAAACAGTTGCGATTTATTTGACTTTGCGATTTGAAAAGTGAGCTATAAGTGAACTATACAAATGCTTTGCAATAGCGATTTAAATCAGAGTGTTTTTTTTTTGTTTGGATTTTATTTGTAAACGTTGGAAACCATGTGTCATTGAAATAATATATTAAAGATGTTCAATTATAAAGATGTAGTCAGGATTACCCGGATGTGACAACTGTACGTTTGGCGCGAAGATCACACAGATATAAAACAATTTTTCAACAAGTCGACCTCCGTTTAAAAAGTCTATTTTAACTAGCCAAATTAACAAAGTAAAACACACGAGCGCTTTTACGACTTTTGTGAGATTTATCTGTAA
Organism: Dreissena polymorpha; assembly: GCF_020536995.1. Classification (NCBI taxonomy): domain Eukaryota; kingdom Metazoa; phylum Mollusca; class Bivalvia; order Myida; family Dreissenidae; genus Dreissena; species Dreissena polymorpha. Next base: position 488,880 of record NC_068360.1, on the reverse strand, counting down.
AATAAGCCTTAATCATGAATACAACAATATATTGTATCAATCATTTTATTCACATAGATACGGCCAAAGAGCTGCATTGATTTCTGTTTTCGGGGATGAAATCGAAAAAACAACAAACAGAAAAATGCCCGAGAATGGTACATATGGACGATGGTCCACCGTCGCCCAACTAAAATAGCGTGTTCAACCATGTATGCGCATGCTCAGTGGCGGGCGCAGTAAATGGTTAAAGTGAAAGTAGATTTCGCCGCCATTTTGTGTGGTTGGTAAAATGTGGTTTGTGTCCAAATAAGAAGACGGTATCTATTGTATATTGACCCCATACTTATGTCAACCCATGCAAAAGACGTCGGACCGCGGACATTTCCGATAAAATTTGCTGAGGTCTGGGATAATTCCCGAAACTGTCGGACCTCGTGTCAGAAAAAATATATTAGGAAATTAATATGCTAAAAAATGCGAACTCGTTTATGTTTGTTTTACTTTGATAGATTATTTAAATTTAGAATTTAAACTAATTTTACCAACCAGTCGAACTTGCTATCTTTGCTGGTGATGCAGGGTTTTCACTGACACCCAAAAAAGTTGTCGCCACTTTTTTGCGACGAGAAACCTTCGGTTAATCTGACCTTATCTTTAATGACAATCATAAAAAAACTTACTACTAAATACTGTCACTGACTATGTTATAAATTTAATAACTATAATTTCTTATAATCACCCAAATTACAAGAAGTAACTTTAATAAGTCTTAATTCGCTTTATTTGTATATCAATAAGATAAACATCACAGGTGACAAAATAATCAAATAATGTTAAGTTGAGACAAGCTAAACGTTTAATTGACTTCAACCCAAAGGTTGGCATGGACTAGAAAGGAGTCCTTGGACACCATGGAGTGGTCCGCTGCAACAGCAATGGTCTTTTTTTCTCCAGACATGTGATGAGCATGAACTTCTGATCACAAACACTATCTTGCCCCTTTACACCCGTTACCGAACGTCATGGATGCATCCTCGCCGAAAACCAACAGTATCTTATTGACTATGTTATCTTGAGAAAGAGTTACAGGCGGGATGAACATTGCCAAGTTAAAGACTGTCAGCTGCAAGCTTTCCTTTGTAAATGCTCTGGAAGCGCGTTGGATTGGACATTACTCAGAAAACTGATTTATGCTACAACCCTTGGGGCAAGAAACACAAGGCCTGGTTTGATGAGAGGACATTAAACAGTTATTGGATGAGAAACACCACCTCCACTAAGCCTACATCAGAAACACAAAGTCCGTAGCCAGGAAGAATGCCTTCAACAAAATAAGCATAAACTTTGTCAGATACAAGATGCTTTGGTAGCGGATCCGTGGTCTAGTGGTAACAGACTGGCTTCACAATCCAGAGATCGCTGGTTCGATCCCCCACTGCACCTAACCTACTAACTCGTCTTTCGCATGAGACGTTAAACCGAGGTGCAGTGTACTAGGTGCTATACACCGGGCACTAAAAGACCAAGGGTCACCTCTGGAACGGGGTGTCTCCTGTATCTTGCACTATCCCCCGTAACCAACTAACACGTCTTTCTGGGGGCGATGGCCATATGGGAGACAATCGATAAAAATCGATAAAAAAAAACACAACAACAACAAGATGCTTTGATCAGAAAAAAAGCCGTTGAAAGCTATGCCGATAGGAACAATTATAAGAAATGTTACGACGCGTTAAAAGATGTGTACAGACCCACTATGTTTTCTATCAAGCTCGCAAAGACATGCGCATGGGAAAAACACTTAATGACCCATTTTTATTTAATGTAGGGCCTTTTCCGCCATATGCCACGGGTCCGAAATTTGGCCCCATTCCCAATGCAAATCTGGTTGTTTTTTTCCCAATAGAAAAAAATCCCAATTCCAATTTTTTGTTAACCTTTAAATATATAAGTTAACCTGATCCTGTGTAGAAAATAGAACAAAGGCTGTTTGTAAAACATGCATTCCCACATATGGACTGTCAGTTGTAGATGCAGCCATTGTGTGAATACGTTTTTGTCACTGTGACCTTGACCTTTGACCTAGTGACCTGAAAATCAATAGGGATCATCTGCCAGTCATCATAAATGTACCTATGAAGTTTCATGATCCTAGGCCTAGGTATTCTTGAGTTATAACCCGGAAACTATTTTACTGTTTCGAGTCACTGTGACCTTGACCTTTGACCTAGTGACATAAAAATCAATAGGGGTCATCTGCCAGTCATGATCAATGTACCTATGAAGTTTCATGATCCTAGGCCTAAGCATTCTTGAGTTATCATCCGGAAACCATTTTACTATTTCGAGTCACTGTGACCTTTACCTTGTGACCTGAAAATCAATAGGGGCCATCTGCCAGTCATGACCAATGTACCTATGAAGTTTCATGATCCTAGGCCTAATTATTATTGAGTTATTTTCCGGAAACCATTTTACTGTTTCGGGTCACTGTGACCTTGACCGTTGAACTAGTGACCTGAAAATCAATAGGGGTTCATCTGCCAGTCATTTTCAATGTTCCTATGAAGTTTCATGATCCTAGGCGTAAGCATTCTTGAGTTATCATCCGGAAACCATTTTACTGTTTTGAGTCACTGTGACCTTGACCTTTGACCTAGTGACCTGAACATCAATAGGGCTCATCTGCCAGTCATGATCAATGTACCTATGAAGTTTCATGATCGTAGGCGTCAGCATTACTGAGTTATCATCCGGAAACCATTTTACTGTTTCGGGTCACTGTGGCCTTGACCTTTGACCTAGTGACCTGAAAATCAATAGGGGTCATCTGTCAGTCATGATCAATGTACCTATGAAGTTTCATGATCCTAGGCGTAAGCATTCTTAAGTTATCATACGGAAACCATTTTACTGTTTTGATTTACTATGAACTTGACCCTTGACCCTTGACGTGTGACCTAGTGACCTAAAAGTCAACAGGGCTCATCTGCCAGTCATGATCAATTTACCTATGAAGTTTCATGATCCTAGGCCTAAGCGTTCTTGAGTTATCATCTGGAAACCATCTGGTGGACGAACCGACCGACTGACCGACCGACCGACATGTGCAAAACAATATACCCCCTCTTCTTCGAAGGGGGGTATTCCGGAAACCATCTGTTGGACGGACCAACCGACCAACCGACCGACATGTCCAAAACGATATGCCCCCTCTTCTTCGAAGGGGGCATAAAAATATTGCATAATTAAATTATCTGTTGCCTTGAATTTGTTTTAAAAACAGTAAAATATGTATAATTGATTTTTTAAGACTTTCCTTCTTTTCTCCAAAACCGGTGTTTTGCGCGATTTTTTTTACCTAAAAAAAGCCAGGCACTTTCCCCAAAATCAGATAAAAAACCCTGCACTTATCACACATGTTCATAATATTTTGTAAAATTTTAATAATATGTTATCAAAATAGTTGTTATTTACCAGTTAACGGCTTCTTTGAAATATAAGAAACACTATTTACATGCGATTATTTTTCCCAATTATTTGCGATTAATTTTTTGCCCAAAATGGGGTTTTTCACAACGCGAAATTCCCGAATTTCCAGTGTGGCGTTTTCCCAAAATGGAGCGGAAAAGGCCTGGATATATAACAGAACCTCGTGTATTTGGAACACTATGGGTTAAAAGAAATGTTTTCTGGAAATGTTAAGTATTACAGACCAACAAACAGGCACATTAACTAAGTGATTTTAGTTTCCCCACATACACACCTATTCCAAGTGGGTATATATGAATTGCCTTTTGAGGAAAACTATGTACAACAAGCAAATTCGTTGAATTGATATCCCCCGCCAATATGCTTCTGGACACAAAAGTGTTATATTTGACACTCAAAAAAGCATTTTTTTCAAGATACAAAGGGCCATAACTCCGTTATTAACAGATGGTGCACAATGCAATATGGCGTGCCTCATCCTCTTATTGATATACAATATATATATACTCCTACCAAGTTTCAATGAAATCCGCCAAAGCATTTCCAAGATATGGCTCCAGACACAACTCAAGCATTTTTTCGATATACAAAGGGCCATTACTTAGTTATTAAGGGTTTACAATGCGATTTGGCGTGTCTCATTCTCTTATCCATATATATATACTCATACCAAGTTTCAATGAAATCCGCCAAAGCACTTCCAAGATATGGCTCCGGGCGGACGGAAAGAAGGACGGAAAGACGGAAGGAAGGTCGGACGGACAACGCCAAAACAATAACTCTCCGCCTATGGCGGGGGATAATTATATGAGTTAATACATTGCTATTAGGTGTTTTAATTTTCTTCTACTACAATTTTGCATTCTATTTAAATTAGGCAATTGCACAACATTTTAGAACTACCAATTATAAAAACCTGTTAAATTGATATTGATAAACAAAAAAATATCCATAAAACTTAAATAATTTGCCTACAGTCATTTCGGCATGAATTTTCAAGCATTAAATATTCATGAAGTACACTATAATCAAATTCAATAGCATTGGATATGTTTCAAGCCTTCAGTTACCTGCATGTATGTTGAGTATTGGCTCCTTAGCAAGTATTAAACAATGTGTTATCTCTGTTTCATCTCATAAACCGGTCACTACAAAGTTTATTAAAAACAGATATCAAACAGGTATATAAAAATGATCAATTATGAAAAATGACAATTTCGGTGAATAAATCACTTGAATAGGCTTTGCATTGTCCAAATTATAGTGATCTTATTTTTAAATATACATAATTAAAGGGGTAGAATGATGGTTAATACCTTATTATATTTTGAAAAATAATATTAAATTTAAACAAGACTGGATTAAATGGTTGCTGGACACATTTGTTTGTTTAATGTCTCCATTTTATAAACGCTCATTAAAACATTTGGATACCTAAATAAGGAGTTGTCGCTACGGAGACTTTAAGTATGCATGGGGCAATTGGTAGTAGTAATAATATATAATGAAATGTACATAAATATCCACGATACACATGCACACTATTACTAAGAGGACTTTAGTGAAGTTAAAATTTCATGGAAGTAGGTTTTGTGCAGGCACAAGTCTGACTCCCACTAAAGGCATCTATGTAAAACAAAAAAATAAAACATCTTTTTTTAGATAATTACCATTTTAAAAACATAGAATATGCATTGTCATGGGGAAATACTTTTCATTTTCCCCTTTAAACAGTTTGAATTTTCTGATAAGATCATTCACTCAATTTACAAACTTTGATTCAAAGAGGTGAGGTTTTTTGGAGCCTAAAATCTCCTTGTGCCCACTGATGTCTAAAGATTCTGTTAAAACCTTTTGAATCTTTTTATTTTATCATAGAACAATATAACATTTATAAAGGCTTATGTGTCACTGCTTAAATTGTTTTCAACAGAAAGGGTCAACGAGGCAAAAGATAAATCTCAGACTAGAATGATAATAGACCAGTATTGGTAGTGCTTTTGTCATTTAATTATGGCTAGTTAACCCAGACAGTTTAACGAGATATGATCCATTGTTTAAATATCCTTTGTAACTGAATGATCCCAGAGCCCAAATTACAGCAATCATGACAGAGGCCCATTTGTTATTGTGTTGCAAAAAAGTATCACCGCTCCAGGGGATTTTTTTTTAAGTTTTAACATAAGGCTTTTTTTTTAAAAATAAATAAATAAATATTTTGAGATATTCTTTATAAATCGTAAGGGCTGGAAGGAGGACGTACTTTTAAAAATATTTATCCAATACTTAAGCTGCAGTGTCGTTTTCGTTAAAAATCGGGTCCGGTATTCGGCCCCATTCCAAATGGAAAAAAAAGTGACGTAGCAAGCTCCAAGTGCCATTCTAAGAACCAGTCAAATATATTGCACAGTGCTTCGCGACGCAATTTTTGTGGTTTAATTGCATTTAACTGGCTTCAATCCTTCTGATCATTGTAAATCCAAAGCGGGGAACCACACGACCGTTGCTTGTTCCTTGCAGGGACCTATACAAACAAAGGGATGTGCAACCTCGCGATATCCCGATACAGCACGCGAAATAAATCAGTGCGCGAGATTTGATAATCTCGATGGATGGTCCTTGTGTAGCGATAATGCGGCTACACGATATCGATTGCGAGGGATTTCGCTTATTGAGCGGGTTACGTTTTTTCGGATTCAAATTATATTATGTTAATTAAACAAGTACCTATTCGTTCAATTGTTGCGTTGTTGATCTCAAAATCAATCATTAATTAGTCTAATTATTACGCAGTATGTCGAACGGGGACCCAATTATCGGACCCTTTGATGAATATTAATTGCCGGTTGTTTCGCCAGGGTTAAATTGCCGTTGTTTATCGCTCGTATGTGCATGTACAAAAGACCGGTCTTTTAATAGAATTAAAATTTTACCATGTTTTGTTTGAAATAGCAACATAATCAAGACATGTTAAGTGCAAACAACTCAAAATGTATAACTGTTCTTTTAACCTCTGACGCAGCAAAGTTTCGCATGACATTTAAATATTCACCAACAGAGTCGCTCAGAATAATCAAGACATGTTAAGTGCAAACAACTCAAAATGTATAACTGTTCTTTTAACCTCTGACGCAGCAAAGTTTCGCATGCCATTTAAATATTCACCAACAGAGTCGCTCAGAACCTGTGCAGCCAGAATGACCTTCATGTAGTTGAAGGAAAGCAGATTCATTCGATTTGTTTCACAGGGTTTCAATTGTCATTGTATATCGCACATATGTGCATGTACCAAAGACCGGTCTTTTAATTCATAAAAAGTGTTACTCTGCTGTGCGAAAAATATCAACATTATCAACGCCTATCAATTGCTTACAATTTAAAATGTATAATTTTTCTTTATCATCCGAGACAATGAAGGTTCGCATGCCATTATATTATTCTGTTGGACTCCTTTTGAACATGATATCAATAGTTGTACTGAAAGTCTTTTCGTAATTTCGTGTTCAAGTATTGAACAAAAATCAGCAGAATTTGAAGGCAAGGCAATTCATAAAAGTCGTTTATGTTTTATTTCTCAGTATAAATCAGTAAATCACTGAAACATACACATTAGTTCATGCATGATAGGTAATCTTGGTATTATTTAATTTTAAGAGTATGCGTAACACTACTTCCATGTTACTAAGTGTAATGTGCATTCAGTTAAAGAAAATATTTTAAAAACTCAATAGCATGTAAAAAAATCAAATGTTTGTAAAAGATTTTGCGCAAGTAACCATTTGCAATGTGAAATAGAACAACATAAATTTGATAATAATACTAGCAATTTTCTACTTATTATTTCAACAACAAAAGATTGAGATTCCTCCTGACATGGTGATTCAGAAGATTTATTCGAAGCCAAAAGCAATACAAAAAGCTAACTGAAATTAAATACCAAATTATCTTGTTTAAACAAGTTTGAAAATTTATATTTATAATGAGTTTTGGGAACACATTTTTGATTAACATGATCAAAGATCTAACAGTCACTTTTGAGTTAAGCAGAGATATTCACTGCTGGAATGTGTTCATTTGTGAAAAAATGCTACAGTTTAATTTAATCAATTGAATATTTAAAACTAATTCATACTGAATTTTCTTTTGTCTTCGGCAAGTCTGAAGGTCTGTGAAGTTTATTGTCCCCACTGCTTTATATAGTAGACATGAATATAGTAACATCATCTTAGTGCTGGGATTGTCAAGGTACGTCACAGGAAAAGAAAGGAATCCAATTTCCGTGTTGAATCAGACAGTATCAGTGCCCTTGGCATAGCTGTGAACACCCATGTATGTCAGCACTATTTAAAGTCCACAATGTTTTTCAACCATTAAAAGTTCTTAATGTGGAAATGACCTGGGTTTGTACGCCCAAGTTTCGCTGGCGTCATGACATTTTCCTTTGCGGGGTCAAACTTTCCGTCTAAAGAGCAAGAGACCCTCTTTTGCTTCTTTTCAGCGCACTGAAAATATAAAACAATATGAATTTAAACCAACATGATAAATAAAGGGCTAGTATTGACTGAGCCTTTCGAAAAATGCTGCGACATATGTTGATCAAATTAATAGTGGTTATAAAATAAAAAAATGACTAAAATTGTATTGTTTTTGAGCTTATACAAAATTATGATTTTGCAAATAATGCAAACGAAATTTGCACCACACAATAGATTGAAATGCAACGTTTGAAAAGATACCATCATGATAATTATAGGGCTAGTATTGACTGAGCCTTTCTTAAAATGCTGCGACATATTTGATTAAATTTATAGGGATTGCAAAATAAAAAAAAATGACTAAATTTGTATAATCTTTGAGCTAATACTAAATTATGATTTTGCAAATAATGCAAATTAAATTTGCACCACACCATGCATTGAAATGTAACGTTTGTAAAGATACACACATGATAACTTTAGGGCTAGTATTGACTGAGCCTTTCGAAAAGAGTCACGACAAATGTTGATCAAACTGATAGTGGTAAAAAATAAAAATAAACACTGAAATTGTATTATCTTTGTGCTCATTAAAAATCATGAATTTGCAAATAATACAGACAAAAATTGCAACACACAATGCATTGAAATGTAACGTTTGTAAAGATACCTACAAGCTTAATATAGAGATAGTATTGACTGAGCCTTTCGAAAAAAGCTGCGACATATGTTGATAACACTGATAGTGATTACAAAATAAAAAAAAATGACTAAAATTATATAATCTTTGAGCTATTATAAAATAATAAATTTGCAAATGATGCAAATTAAATTTGCACCACACAATGCATTGAAATGTAACGTTTGTAAAGATACAAACATGATAATTATAGGGCTAGTATTGACTGAGCCTTTCGAAAAGAGCCACGACATATGTTGATCAAACTGATAGTGGTAAAAAATAAAAAAAAAACACTAAAATTGTATTGTCTTTGTGCTCATTCAAAATCAGGAATTTGCAAATAATACAAATAAAAATTGCAACACAATGCAATGAAATGTAACGTTTGTGAAGATACCTACAAGATTAATATAAAGATAGTATTGACCGAGCCTTTCGGTCCATTTTATTCGAAAAGTATCATAGCTATTGCTTTTAAGACTTGGAAAACTCACCAACTATCGTAAGGGGACTGTACAGGGCAAGTTGCATAACTCCGGTTGGCTTTTTAATGGAACCAGGATTTACAAACTTAAGCATTTTATGTTACGCCAAAGTCTGAAAAAAATGTCATATTTGTATCTTAAAAAAAAACACAAACTTATTTTAGCCTTAAGTTTCCCACTTCCATCAAGATCGAAAAGATAGAGGCATTAGCATTGAAGGAATGCAAAATAAAGCATCGCATATTGATAGAGACCATTGATACCGCAGAGTACTAGAACCATAACTTATTTGTTAAAACTTGTGGAGTGTTTGTTCATGCTTTAATATATTTGTTATTATCGTACTTTATTGTATGCCCCTTTAACGACTTAAATTTTCTATGACACGGTTAAATCATGTGTTGTGTATAGCCCGGTGAAGTTGTTCGTATCCGCTTTACTGCAAAGACGTACCGCTGCAAAAAAGCAGTGTCAGCGATTCGCATCTGCTGATTTGTTTGCTGTTAAAAAACATCCGTTTGCATGTCTGAAAATCGGTTCAAGTATTATATCCTGAATTTATAACGTTATATCCGTATCTCAAGTAAAGAACACGCGTAAAGTGTAAACTTCAGGCCAAATTGAAAATGTCATTTGTGTCCACTAACATCACAATAAGACTTTGAAGAAGAAGGTCGGCTTAATATTTTCTTCGACATTTTTTGGTGTTTCCCCACTTTATAAGATAACGCAAGACATGCAGAAATATTTCCAATCTTTATTTAAT